>NW_010545674.1:7812-17571 GCF_000687285.1 Phaethon lepturus
CCCCCTTCAGACCTAGCTTAGAATAATAAATCCGTCCCGTGATTGTTGTCTTTTCACTTAATAAACGCTCATCATTTCCTCTTTGGGAACTTCCTTCATTGGGACAATACAAAATATTTCTGAAGCTGGTTTTGCGGACTCTATCCTGTCCTGTAAGCCAGAAATGTGCCACTGTTTGTGGCAGAACTGATGATGTCCTCTCCATGTCCATTCTCTCGCTGCTGTGTGTCTGTGTCTGCATTGCCTGTACTTGGCCCGACAGTCTCTTTTTGTTGGGACTCCTTTGACTTTTGGAGCTTTATGGTCATTTTCCAACAACTGCTCTTGTTAAACAATATTTTTTAGAGAAAAAGGAAAAGTTGTCGTGCAAGCTTTAGCAAGTTTTTTGTCTTATTAAAAACTAATTATTCTCTTTAGGCAGAGAAAGTACATGAGCTGAATGAAGACATCGGAAAACTCTTAGCTAAAGCTGAGCAGCTGGGAGCTGAAGGAAATGTTGATGAGTCTCAAAAGATCCTGATGGAAGTGGAGAAAGTCCGAGCGAAAAAGAAAGAGGCAGAGGTATGGCGTTAGTTCTCCTATGAATTGTAATGGCAGACTGGGCTAGGCTGAGTGTGTGGGAAACAGCTGGGCGGTTCCTACTTCCATTTCCGATATTGCCAGCACCTTCTTTTTCAGTTTCAGCCATGTGCCAGCAAGAAGTTGGCAGCGTAGTGTGATAGATGAAGAAAAACTTTTTAAAATCTTCTATCTAGTGAAGAGAGCTGACGGCGTGGGGAGGGATTCGTCCTCTGAAATATTTGGTCACGAGGCACTTGCAGGGATAGAGTGTCAGGTTAACTGTGCTCGCAAAGTGTTTTGTATGGCACCTCCTTTGTATTGAGGCTGTTTTTTTGATTCTTGAAAGCAGCAGTGCAATTCTTTGCAGGAGTTTCCTTGGAGGGTTGTGACTGTGTAAGGATTCCCTGACATTTGTGTGGTTTTTTGCTTCACTTTAGGAAGAATACCGAAATTCAATGCCTGCATCCAGTTTCCAGCAGCAGAAGCTGCGTGTGTGTGAAGTCTGTTCAGCGTATCTGGGTCTCCATGACAACGACCGGCGTCTTGCTGACCACTTTGGAGGCAAATTACACTTGGGTTTCATTCAGATTCGTGAGAAACTGGATCAGCTGAGGGTAATCCTCTGTTTTAAACCTTCTCCTTGTAGTTTTGAAGACATTCAACAGTTTTATTAAATTAGTACAGAATTCTTTGGAGAGTGTTTGTAGAAGCCCAGAAATTTCTGATTGCAGAATCCCTGAAACTTCAGATGGAGGTTTGTGTAGCCTCATCTTGGGTTCTGTTCTCTAATTTCTGGATAACTGTACCCTCAGAATTCGTCAAACCAGACCACTCCTGTCACTTATTCCTCAGAGCATTGGTACAGTCACCTGTATTTTTGTCATTGATATAGCTGAAATTTGTCACTTGGGTTTTTTGACTGAGACCTCGTAATAAAATGCTTGAACTGAAGTTTCACATAGTGCTGTCAGTGGAAAAAGGTCTTCAGTGGCTGAAGTGATTGGAATTTTTCTGAAATGGTTTGTAATGGAGTTGCGGTACTGGTCTTGCTTGCAAACAGACCTTTAACCTGCTCAAGTAAGAGTTGTGATTCCTGTGCCTTATTCATTGGGCAGTATATTGAGGTCTGCCTCGATTGATCATGGGCACAAGGCCAGAACACTGTTTCATTGTGTGTTTTGTACACTCATGGTGAGACAGTGCCTTGCCTCAAAGTTTACAGGCTTGTCTCTTAGAGCACAAGCACTCAAAGCGGAGTAGGGAGTGGCATTTCTTGTACTGATGTATGTTAGTGAAGTTGTCAGGAAAATGAGAACCTTGATAGAGATCTTGACTAGCAGTGAAACTGTTCTTTGTCTTACTATTGGAATAGTCTCCCTGCAGATCTCTCCGACCTGTTACTGTATGGCTGAAATATGATGTGGACTTTTTTTCTAGAAAACAGTGGCAGAAAAGCAAGAGAAGAGAAACCAGGATCGTTTGAGACGGAGAGAGGAGAGAGAACGAGAGGAGAGAATGGGCAGACGGTAAGTGGAAGCTGATAACTGGCTTGTGAAGGTGATGTTGAAATAGTCTGATATCTTGTATCTGAGCAGCAGGTTCTGCAGGAATAGCTTTTGGACGTGCTCCAGGTGCTCTGTGAGCACCTTGGCATTCCATTAAAGATGAAAACAAATGCACAAAACCCCCACCTTAGAGTGATTGTATGTGTATAGTTTTAACCTCCATTGTGTCTTTGAAAGATGTGATATCCCTGTAATGTTCAGGCTTACATCAGTCTAGTCCCTGTCTTTGGGAATCTGAACCTGAATAAAATGCCTTCATCCAGTCCTGCATCTGAGTGGGGAGGTTTAAGATGTGTGAGGGCTAGGTCTGCTCAAAAGACATTAGTTATGCACAATGCCCTGGGCAGCCCTCCTCACTTCTAGGCGACGAGGTGACAACAGAGTGGAGCTGGTATTTGTGAGCCAGATGGTGGGCTGCCTGTCTTGCTCTGAAAATTTTCTACAATAAGAGTGAGGTGCTTTTGTGGCACATCTTTGGAAAACATTTCCTAGGGGATCTGAGGGACCCAAGGAGTTGCTACCTCTGGCGGTTGTGGCCCTGTGTATTACCTTCTGCTCATACCTGTATAATCCTTGAGCAGTGGGAGTGGCTGCAATGTTGGTATTCTCAGGACAAGCTCTTCTGCCTCTTGCCTGCTGAATGAACAGGCATCTTGTGTGTAAACAGCTCAGTTAAACAGCCTGGTGTGGAGAGGGTGGTTATTTGCAATGGTCAGGCAGAGGAAGTGGCTGAGTAGGAATGCTGTTCTTGTCGTCACAGCATCTACCCGCTTATCTCACGTGTTTCTCCTGTTGTACTTCTTGCATCAAAAAAACCAACCTTGCTGCCTACAGAAAGCTCTTTTTGACTCTCACTGTAAACTGCGGAGTGCGTTTCAGCCATCCATGTCTGAGGTGTGACCGATACATAACTGCAGTATGTTCTAAGGTGGTGCTGGCTTCTGGGTGTATGTTGCTGGACATGCTAGCAAATAAATACCAGAATCGAAGCAGCTTGGTTTTCTGTGGTCTGCAGCATGGTGATTTTGGTGTATTGTGAAGATGTAAGCCCCAAATTGTTACGCATTCTCCAATTAGGGTATTTTATGTAGGTTCTCTCTCCCACTGGAGACTGGTGTCATATGAAGCGCCAGTTCATGCTGTAGCTTTCTCCTGAACTGTGGCACTTCATGTAGAGCCTCACAACTTTTCTGGCATCCATGCAAGATTGTTGGTAATGCAGTTATATTTGGGAGCTGCAGAATCTGGAACTGGCTGATGAGTGCGGGAGTTAATCGAAAGGGACTGGTGTATGTTGTTGCTATGGACTGAAAGATGAAAATGAAACAAGCAGTGTCTTCCCATGCAGCTGCTTCATGGCAGCTCTTTCTGAGCCACAGTAGGGCCATTTCTAACCTGCAGTCAGTGTGTCTGTCTCCATGGTGCCTCTTCTTCCTGGAGGTCATTTCTGTGTGAAATTGCTCAACAGACTTGGCTTCTGGAATAGTCCTCTGGATCTTTTAATTGGTCTGTATCTCCCCAAAATGCTAGCTTGCTTACTCCAGTGGTATGTATGTGGTTTTGTTCCAGTGGTATGTATGTGGTTTTGTTTTTGTGGTTTTAAAAAAACTCCCCAAAACAACAAAAAACAACACAACAAAAAGACAACAAACCCTCAATTCTTGAGAGTTTAAGGAGCCTCTTGTGTTCGCACATAGCCCATATATGGATGCACCTGATTGAGGAGGTTGAAAGATCACTTTTGAATGTTTATTTAATGCTTTATATATGAAGGGTTTAAGAACTGCATTGAGTTGGCCTAAAGTCTGAGTTCTTGCTGGTTCCATATGTGGCACTACTTAGAGACTGTGGCCACCCTTTGTTCTCACTCTATGTGGAGGCATCTGTATGGTCCTCTGTTCAGATACCAAAGAAAAGCTTGTTACGAAGGAGCCAGGAGTGCCATACAGAGGAGGTCAAATTATTTGCCTCCAAAATGAGGACTTGACCCAAAGAAGGCAAATAGCTTTCTCAGTGGACACTTAGTCTCAGTACTGGGACTAGAGCCCAGATTTCTCGATTTCTCAGTACCTTCTCCACTAGGAGCTGTGCAACACCATGTTTACAGGGGTGTTTTTCCATCAAAAACTAATTGGTGACTTCTGCCACCTTTCAGATTGCCTCTCTTAACCAGAGCTTGATACTTTAAGGAATCACAGAAAACATGTTTCCTTCATAACTCTTCTTGTTGTATCTTCATATACAGCATCTTCACGGTGTTACTCAGTAAGAGGAGGAGTACTGCTTGACTTTGAGAAGTGTTTGGTGACTTCCTGTGACATACTGTGGAAACCTGTAGATTGACTTGTGAAACTCTACCTCTCACAGACTTTATTAATTTGTCAACTAAACTGTGATTTCCACATAGGAATGAGTGAACTGGGTTGTCACCCCTAGTGGTAAATAAACACACGTCCTTTGTTTGGTGTTGCTGGTGACTGCGGGCCACCCAGTAACCTCTTAAGACTGAAATTCTATGGAGAGGTGGCATGCCTGGAAATGCAGACCTTTGTGTTTGCTTCCAGACTACATCAGCAAACAAGTCTGGCTGGAGCTGCCAAATGGATTTCCTTTGTTGGGCAAAACACAGGTGTCATGGTTTAACCCCAGCCAGCAATTAAGCACCACGCAGCAAGCTCACTCACTCCCCCTGTCCCCCAGTGGGACAGGGGAGAGAATTGGGAAAAACTTGTGGGTTGAGATAAAAACAGTTTAATAGGACAGCAAAAGAGAAGGAAACAACGACGATAACACAATAATAATAATACTGACAAAGGAATGTACGAGAACAAGTGATGCCCAATACAGCGATTGCTCACCACCTGGTGTTCTATAGCCTGTCCCTGAGCAGCGATTCCTGCCCCCGGGCTAACTCTAGTTTATGTACTGGGCATGAAGTTGTATGGTAGGGAATATCCCTTTGGCCAGGCTGGGTCAGCTGTCCCAGCTGTGCCCCCTCCCAGCTTCTTGTGCACCTCCTCACTGGCAGAGCTTGAGAATCTGAAAAGTCCTTGACTTAGTGTTAAGCACTGCAACTACGTAGCCACAACTAAAACTTCAGTGTGTTATCAACATCATTCTCATACTAACTCCAAAGCACAGCACTATACCAGCTATCGGGAAATAAAAAACAACTCCATCCCAGCTGAAAGCAGGACAACAGGTTATGAAACTCAGCACATAGCTTCTGTGATGCAGGGACAAAAAAGGGAAGGCGAAAAAAAATGCTCAGCCTCCCACTCCTCTGGACAACAGTCTTTTACTGTCTCCTGCTGTATACTGATTCAGGTTAGTAAGGAAAATGCTGTTTTGTTGGGTGCTTCCTGAGTTCTGAAGTCTGGCGCTAGGCAGTGGTTATCAGGAATTTATTGTTCATACTCCTTCTCAGATCATAGGCATGGAAGGGCAGCCAGGCTTTTCAGGGGATGTGGAATGGCTTTGTGGGGATGTGTGCACCAGCGATTCAGAATAAAGTGATCAGAAGGAGAAGAACATTAAGAACTTGGAGTAATTACAGCTACCAAAAAAAATTCAGCTGCCTGCTGGGCAGGTACAGGAGGTCTTGCTGCTCTGTCAGGTTCTGTTACGTGAAAAAGGAGGTGTGTGGTTATTGCCTTGCTCTCCTGGTTTATCAGCTTTTCCTTCATCTAGTAGTCTTGTGTGTTGCCTCAGCGCATGGTTCATTTGCCTGACTCCAAGTTCAGCTCCATCTTGTTTACAGCCCTTCTACCTGAATTCCTTTCTAAATTTTGGGGTTTTTTTTCCTTTCTACCGTGATTGAACAAGCCCATTTCATTGTGAAAGAATGTCAGTGCACATTGATTCACTTAATCTTGTCTTATCTGGGTATGGTTTTAAATGATTTTATTAAAATAGATGCTTCTCTATAGCTTTTTAAAATTTTGTGTGTAGCTTTCAGCCACATCTCCTGTTACAGTGCCAGAACAGTAAATGGAACATCCCCTGTGAGTCTGTATGCAGTGGGGAGGCGGGAGCAGTTACGAGAGTGAGCTTCTAAGTCACTAAACAGGGAGACCATCCACTTCTCAATTAAAGCCAAAAGAGACTGTTCAGGCAGTGTGTAATGTTTTGGTGTAAGTTGGCTCTGAAATGTGTCCACAGAGAAAGAGGGAGGGCGTATCTTTCATGTGGAGTGGTATTTTAAGTGGTGCTGAGTAATGGTGCTTCAGAAGTTGAAAGAATTGTGACGTTGTTGTTATTTACAGTCAAAAACTAATGCTTACAGCTTTAAGCTGAGCACGTGAACTCTGAAGCCATGGAAATGTGAAAAAGAATAGTGAGGCTTGGATGACTCTTCTCAAGTGGCTTTCTAAGTCTGAGATGAAGGATTTTCAGTCTCTCAGTTACTTTTCAGTAATAGTTCTTCCCTTGTGTCTGTGTCCCCTCTTTTTTTCTAGCTCATCTTTCCCAAACAGGGGGAAGAAAAAAATCGATGCAAATCTCCTTCTAATGTTTGTTAAATAAATACAATAAGTGAGAAAATGCTGTTTTCTCTTTATCAAAACCTTTTTAATGTGCAACTACCTCAAAGTAACCAAAATCAGAAAACTGTCAAGTGTCTTTCTGACTGGATGAGGGTGGCATTTTTTCTTCAAAATGTTAAAGTTGATCTGGGTGATGTTAGACTGCAGAGGGTAAAGAGTATCTAACAAATGTGCACAGCAAATTTAAAGTCGGAAAGGTTCATTGTGATGCTTTATTAACAGAGACTGAATTGGTTTGTAGACCTTTACTGTTCCGACAGGAAGCTCTGCATGTAGAAACTAGCATTTCTGCAAAGTTCTTCAATTTTTGACAAATTCTCCATGCCTCCCAAATTGAAGCTAATTAAATGCTTTAATGGCAAGCTTTTTTTTAAATGACGTATTACTTGGGGTATTGTGTTCCTGTGAAGAGCTGCCAGGGTGAATGGGTTGTTCTATTGAAAACCCACTGACTATATCATAACTTCTCTTGTTTAACCCTCCTTTCTAGGTCTGGATCAAGAAATAGAGACCGTCGAAGGTGAGAGTGCAGTTCTTCTAAATACCTATTTCTCTTTAGCTACTGAGGTTTTTCCTGGGTCTCACAAATGGAGTTCACTCAGTGCCCCAGCCTCTTTGTTTTGCTCCCTGAAAGAAATGGGAACTACTGCTTGGACACTTCCTTGGTGCTGTGTGACTTAATGTCACCTGTTGGGCTAGAAAGCAAATGCTGGCTAGCCAGGTCAGGACAGAGGGTGCTGTGCGCTCCAGAGTATGAGTCTAAGAATGCACTCGATGCCTCTGTCAATAAATGCCCAATATACTTTCATAGTTTTAATGTCTGACATATATCTGTTAGATAGATTGTACCTCAGATCTAAAAATACAAAGGTTCAAGATCAAAGCCCTCACATCTCTGTGAAGAGTTTGCCTTAGCGGTGTGACAGCCCTCTCTCAGTGATCACGTACCTGGAGATCTTCCTCTCTACTGCTTTCCATATACATTTGGCATCCTTTAGGGTTTTTTTAAGAGCAGATTGAAACAAATCTGCTTCTACACTGCAGTACTGTCACAAGGCAGACTCTTTTTTGGCAGGCTGCCATATGGGTTATGGTAATTTCACATGCCACTTACTTTGGCCTCTCTTCCACTCTTCCCTTTGAGTGAGGCACGGTTGGTAAGCTCTGCTCCAGGCATCGGCACATGCTTATGTTAATGGTGGGGGCTTTTTATACAAGTTTCCCAGCAAATGCAATTTACCCATTGGCATTTTGTTGGTAGCATGAGGCCCAAGAGGGAGTTGCCCACCCACCTACGGGTGATCTGCCTTCTGTGTTGGCAGGGATGCAGCTGGGAGGCATGAGTAGTGGGTCTCTGGATAACTGTTACTCAGGAATGTCTGAGAAGTGGGCTCAGGTGCGCAGATCCGATGTACTGGCCCGTCCCCTGAATCTGAGGCAATCTGTGTCCCCTTCAGATCACGGTCTCGGGATAGGAGGCGAAGACGCTCGAGATCAGCTTCCCGTGAACGGCGGAAGTCTCGCTCCCGGTCCCGAGACCGACACAGACGCCACCGGAGCCGTTCCCGCAGCCACAGCAGAGGTCACCGACGGGGGTCCAGAGACAGGAGTTCAAAACACAAGTACGTATTCCTGACAGAAATGTTTCTGGAAAGGGGAGTCCTTGGCAACGCAGTGAGCCTCCCCAGTCCCTTAGAGCGAGCAGGAGTATGACTGGTTTCTCAAGTTAGCAGCTGCAGCGTCCTGTACCAGCTCCTGGGCCAAAGCAGGATTTCCCAGTGCCCGTTTGTAGATGGCCTCATGTGAGAGCAGTAGGGCAGTAACTGTAAGATCCCAGCTTGAGAGGAGAGTCTAGGAGATGGAACTGGTTCCCTGATTTGCAATGCTAAGCCTTGAGAAGTTGCTGGTTTTCTTGTATAAGCAGCAGCACAAAGGCCTGCTTGAGCTAACAGCCTCCGCAGGCCTGTAAAAGCCAAGTAACTGAGAGGCAGTTTTGACGTTGCATTTCTATGGTTATCTTCTGCTTCCCAGCTTCTTTCTCTTAGTGCTGGCAAGGGGAAGGAAGTGTAGGATTTAGGATCTGGGGGAAGTCTTCTGTTAGAAGGCTTCGGTCGAGAGACAGACAGTTCTTTAGGAATCTGCACTAGAGGGAGGGGGAAAAGGAAGCCAGGAGGGAGGAGTATACCATTCTCCTGTCGCTGAGGAGAAGTGCTGTAGTCCAAAGAAGGGCTTTCAGTCTTTTCTGAAACTCAGCAAAACACCCACTCTACAGGAGGAAGGATGAGGCAAGCATATGTAGGAGTATTAGAAAAATTGAAAGGAACCGTTGTGTTCCCTTACAGCCTTCTGAACCTCGGAGCAAGTTGCCAGGTGCTTGCTGATGTTAGATCTGGCTTTTTTGAAATGCTCCTAATTAATAGGGGAGTGCTTTTTAGCACTGTCTCAGGTCATTAGACACCATCACTTGAGTACAATTCTAGAAACAAACCTACTGTTGTGTCTTGTGTCACTTTAGCTAAGGGGTAAGAACAGGTTTTAAAGATACCCGATGAAGGGGAGGGGAACAATGGTCTGAAAAAATAAGTCTGTTAATAATTAATTGAGGGGGGGTGTAAATACTGTTGATTCTCCAATGGCTGAGATACTAAAGTCCTTTTTTAAATCTGTCTTGAACATGAAAAATAAAGAAAAGAAGTTTGGACAATTAGGAAGTGAGGAAGACCCTGTAATAACTATTACTAAAGAGCAGGTAAGGGATTGCTTTGAAAACCTTGAACACATTCAAACCAGCCCATCGAGATTGCAGGGGGATTGGCTAGCTGACATGCTTCCACAGAATTACTGAGAACTGGGGAGAGACCAGGATCAGTTTAAGAAAATGGAACAAAAACAAGAGAACAAACAGAAAATCCCTGTTCCCTGCAAGACTAGCTTCTGTTTTCACCTTGAGAATTAATGAAATCTGCATTCAGGTTCTGCTGGTCTGAGGTCTCACTTGTAGAAAGAGATGGAGAGCCTGTCGCAGGATCTGGAAATCTCAGGGTAGGCGAACTGCGGGCAGCAGGCGTTGTTGTGGTAACAGGGAAAGA
>NW_010545674.1:17602-20268 GCF_000687285.1 Phaethon lepturus
AAGAGTTAATCTCATGAGACAGACTCACGTTGTCTTCTGGTTGAATGACGACAATTTAATGAAAATTAAATGGCTCATGTGATACAGAGGGCTGTAAGGTGTTAATATATCAATTGTGCAGTATTTCCAAACCTTAGAATGAGCATGAATGAAAGCTGGAACCTCTAAGGTACCTGCCAGGTCCTCTTCTTGGGGCTGTAAAGAAAAATCTGCTTACTGAGTCCTAGAGTTAAAATGTGCTGGCTCTGTGTGGTCTGTGAAAGCCTCTGCCTAGTTCTGAAGGGGTACAGGCCACGAGAGCTCATTCAGAATCCCCTTTTGAAGACTGCTAGTCGGTAGGCTGGCATGAATCGCACAGGAAGACAGTCTTTTCAGATTGGACCTAACATGAAGCCCTCTGCTTAATTCTGTGTGAGCTGATACAGGGAAGCATTGCTGAAAATCTGTAGCTGTCATTTGGGCGGGCTGTGAAAAGATTTGCCTGTGTTGTGGGCTGTGAATATAAATCTGTATCAGCCTGACTTTGAACCCAGGATGCTGCCAATGGCAATGCTTGTCAGGATGCAAAGTAAAAAAAAAAAAAAAGGGGGAGAAAAAAAGAAAAAGCTCTGGGTTGAGCAAGCGTTTGAGTCCCAAGAATACAGTTGGTGTTTAAAGCAGTTGAGCAGAAAGCCACTAGCTTAGAGCATAATGAAAAAAACCATTAGAAGACACAAACAGCTGAGAGAGAGAGGAGGAAGAAATTGCAGGCACTTTAGTATGGCCCAGTAAACTAAGAGGCCTGGGGAAGACCTCAGAGAGCCCCTGTGGCAACAGCTTGAAAGGATCACTCTGAGGAAAGAGTAACAAAGGCTGCGCCATGCACTCAGCGCTGCAAAACTGTTCTCTTACGTAAAGCCCTGAGAGGGACCAGAGTTGCTGCCTTGGGGGACACCACTCCTGACATCGCAGTACCTAGGCCCATTTCTGTGAGAAACTTGTGTTATGCCACAGCCCTGTTAGGGACAGATGTTGTCATTTTGTGCATATTTTTTTTAGTTGTGAAGCTTATAGAGATGGTTTGCTTTGTACTTCAGATCTTCTAGAGATCGATCTTCAAGAGAAAAGTCACGAGACAGAGAGAGAAAAGAGAAGAGCTCTTCTGAGAGGCGGCACGAGAGCACAAATGGCAAATCTCGTTCCAAGAGATCAGAAGAGAGAGAAGCTGGCGAGATCTGAACTCAAACGATCTGTGTTGCACTGTAAATAGTCTGATAAACATTCTACACAAAGCCTAAATTTCCCATTTATATTTACTGAATACAACTCATCTTTTGTAGTTTGGAATTTTTATTGTTTGGCAGATAGCTGTGAGTTTGTAGAGACACAGAGTTACGTACTGTTTAACAGGATTTTGTTTTAGTAGGAATAAATAAATCTGGGCGGATCGTTTTCAGTTCAGGCCAGTGGTTGACACACTGTGTTTGTCCTGACCCAGCGAATGCGGCACTCGGAGGCAGTGCTGAGGTCAGAGACCTGAGCTGCCGTGATGTTTGTAACGCTTCAGCCTTTTCCAAAAGATCTACCTTGACCCTTTGTGAGCGCACCAGTAGCACTGGTTCTCACTTAATTTTTTTCCTTTTGTTTATATATGTTAAATTCAGAAGTGGGGTGTGTTTTTCTTTTTTCTTTTAGCGCTTGGCCACCTCATTTTTATAGCTCCAGCATTTGAGAGTTGCCTCAGTATTCCACTTAAGTCAAGACAGACGAAATTTGGCCCCCATCTGCCTATTTCAAAAGCTGTTTGTATTTGTGAGGATGACTAAACCAGCTGGAGCACATTTCTAAGATGGGCTCAAGTGTGTTTTTTAGTACCTTTACAGATCAGATACCAGGTGTAAACAAAACAGTGGAAAATCCGGACTGATTTTTCTCTAGAGGGGTACAGCACCAGCTAGTCTGCCTATTTACTGTGCACTCCAGAGTCAGAGCTTCCTCCATGGGCTTTTTTCACTTGCCAAAAAAGTGTTGGCATTACGTTTTTCAAGGCCAGTCAGGCAGAATGTGGCTGAGGTGACTCCAGTGGAGGGAGATCCAGGGCCAGAGTCACCTCGTGTCTGTGTGTACCGCTTCTCCTGGGGCTGAGGCACTAGCTGTGTCCTAAATGCGTGTGGGAGGAATTTTGCATATTGTAACTAGCTTATTTGTAACTAGGTTTATTTTATGCTAGGGGAGGAAGGCCGCCTTGCTGTGCCAGCCACAGTCGTCACCCCGAGGATGGGTGTTTTGTGAGGAATGTGTGAGTAAAGCACTTGCCGCCTGCTGAGCTGGGCCCTGGCGGGGTGTCAGCCTGCCCGCTGCTTGTTAGCTGGGTGAGGCAGGTATCTTTTAATTAAAGACAGCTCGCTCCTAATGTTTGCAGGCGGCGGAAGCAGGAAAAGTGTCTGTAGATGCTGTTTTAAGGCCGTGTGTCCGGTGTGGGGGGGAGGGTTCCGGCGGGTGTTTTTTCCCCTTCGAGGCTCCAATAAGCTGCTTAACGGTTTTTGTTTCCCTGCGGCCGTCCCGGCGCTCCCTCGGTGTTAGTCCTTAGTGCATGCGACCCCCTTCCCTGTCCGTTTTTACAACTAATTCCGCGGTTTCACGTATTGTTTTTGTAACCTCCGTGTCGGGTGAGGGGAGAGCGGGGG
>NW_010545675.1:0-15964 GCF_000687285.1 Phaethon lepturus
GGCGCCTCAGCGCTGCCCGGGGCTGGTGGTACCGGGCGAGCGGTGCGCTGGGCGAGGCGCCTGACGGATAAACCTGTCCTTATCCCGTTCCGCCGCCTTTCCCGCGGACGCCAGGTAGGATTTTACGCGGTGAAGACCCTTTGTAGGCAGGGATAAGGCTGACCCGGAGCTGGACGGCGCGGTATGGCAGACTGCCGCTCGGTCCGCGTCCTGGCGTGCGGTTTTCTCCCTTAGTGACCCGAAATTGGCTCCGCTTTTTGAGGTTGCAAGAACAGACCAAAGTGGCACTGGCAGGCTACGGAGCGTGTTTACGGTGGGATAACGCCTTGGGCTGCAGTTTCAGCCGAGGGTTTCGCGGCTCTCTGGAAGTCCGTGAGCCTGTTTTTTTCCCCGTTTTCCCCAACGCTGTGCGAAACGCCGCCGGGATTTTGCCAGCTGCCTGTGTTCGTTCGGTGTGAATGTCAACAGGCAAAACCCGGTGTAAATGGGATTTGATGCAGCTGTTTTGGAGCTAGGGTTTTTCTTCAGAACGCTGTGAAGTTAGGATGCCAACTGTTTTCCCAAGAATTGGGTAAAAACTTCTTCCGAGCTGACAGAAAATAAAGTTTATTTTACAGTTTTGATCTGTGAACGGATTGATCCGATCTGAAATAGTAAAGGAAGAAAATAGCTGTTAGAGCTGCCGTTGTTTCCTCTTTGTTGCAAAATGAGAATGGGCTGAGTATTGGTTTGGGTGACTGGAAATAGTAAGAGAAAAGATTAATGAGAGATTAAGACATGCTCAGAATTATGTGAAGGAAAGCAAGAGGCAAAGATTATTTTAACTGGTCGATGGCTCCTGGAGTTTGAGGAAAGAGAGGAGGCCTTAAAGCTTGTATTGTTTTTCAAGTAGTATTTTTTTAATTTTTCTCTCTTGCGCCCTTGGTTGATAGCACATCTGATTACTGGTGATCTTGACATTCAGTGTTCATCAGTAAAACCATGCAAAGGTGCTTAGGCAAATGAGGACCGTTAAAAAAATTGGTATAACTTGAAAAGTGGTACTTTAGCTTTTGAAAATTTTTTTAGCTTGACCTGTTACTACAAATGCTTTAGGATTTTTTCTCTTTTTTTTTTAAAAAAAGTGTTTTTTTTAAAAAAAAAAAACCTGAGTGTGTGCAATATGGCATAAACTTGGGTTCTCCTGGGGTTAGTTTTTTGAGGTTCAGAAGTGATTCCTTCGCTGAAGCAGTGTTCTGAGAAACAGAGCGTGTGCTGTATCTTCTCATCTTTGTGCTCATACACGAGTGATCAGTGTTTGCAAGTTCCCGAAGATGAGTGTGCGCTATCAGAGATGCAGATGCTGGTAGAACAGGGTGGAAAGCCAGACTCGCAGTCTGCTGTCTGACTGCGGATGAGCTTTAAGAAAATATGAGTGTAAACAACTGTGTCTTTCAGGCACAAACAAAGAGTGAAGGGGGGGGGGTAAGCCTACTCTGGGAGTTATGTCCGTTAACACTTACCTCCTGCCTACCCTGGAAATACCTATGATCCTTCCTGAACGTTTGTGAAGGAGAGGGGTGACATATCTGTGCCCACCATCCGTACCCCCAAGAACCCTATTCTTAGGGGAGAATAAGAATAAAGAATAAACGTTCTTTATCAGTGGTAGCAAAAGCTTCTGACCAGTTTATATTTGGGAAGGTGCAGAATCGGGTTGCGTTACCTTCCTTGTCAAGTGCAGTTGTTTTGGGTTGAGGCAAAATACAGTAGAGATCTACCTAACCCCCCACGGCAGATGACAGAAAAATTAAGGCCAAAGAAGAAAAAAGAAAAGCAGGATGCCGTGGAAATAAGAAACTAGGAAACCTTGTAATAGTCTTCTGTGTAAGACACAATTCTAGTGGGTTTTGTACGTTAGCAAGTGAATTAAAGAGAATACTTTTCTTGAAAACATGGGAGAATCGAGTTCCATTTGGCTGTGCATCACTTTTTATGAATGTGGGAAAATACTTTTTTTTTTAAATCCAACATAGTGAGATTTGTGTACTTTTAACAAACCTGGTTTCTTCAAAATCTTTGAGATGAGTTAAAAAAAATTGGACAGTGCATACTCTACTACTTCTGTGATGAACACTTTTAAGTTAAAGTATGATGTGACAGCTTACTGGTTGTCAAAAATGGCCTTTGTAGTATTTACAAACTGCTTTTTCCAAGACTGTTGTTCTGCTGGATTGGAAGAAGTGAGGGAGTTCTGTTTCCCCAGTGTTATAAATGAATTCCTTTGACCTTGGTGTGCAGAAAAAAGAATCAACAGGTCCTTCTCTTCACAAAATAGGTGAAATACATGTTTTCCATCGATGCAGCCGCAGGCGTTCCTTGGCGAGTATGTCCTCCCAGCTCCTGTGAGCAGGAGTGCCTTGCTGTCACTGTTTGCTTGACTGATCTTCAGGTTCGAGTCGGCGACTGGTGATGAGCGCTGTGCTCCGACCCGGCTGCGCTACGGCTGCACGCTGCTGAGCGCGGGCTTATGCCTGGCCTTGACCTGAGGGCAGACAGGCGTACATCCAGCAGATCACTGCCCTTTTTGGCCGTGCGGAGTAGCGAGGAGTCACTTTTACAAACAGGACTTGCGCAGGAGACTGTCTTACAGAAGGCAGTGGTTATTTCTTTGGTGACGTTCTGGTTCCAGCTGTTCAAAGTTTTGGGTTTGTAGTATTATCTTCGCGCACAAATGTCTTTGTGCATTTGATCAGCGGGATCGGTGCAATGTGAGTGTTCAGTTATTTTTCGGTCTCGGTGTAGTGCTGATAATGAGTACGTCGGGGTGGCTGGGCAGCCGGTCCCGTGTCTGTGTGGGATGCATGGCGTCTGTGCTGGCAAACCACTCGTTTGTCAAAGGTTTGTGGGGAGATCCTCTGGTACATGGCTGTGTTCTTCCTCAGATGCTTGTCCCGTAGCTTTTCCTCAGGTCATTGTGTGACTGCCTGACTTGCTGAGGTGTTTTGCTCTTGTTTGAAGAGCTAGGAATCTGGTCCTGGGTGGTATTTGTGAAGTTGTCAATACCACTCAAGCCCTTGTTACGTTTTAATTTCACTGGTTTGTGGGAGAGCACCTACCATCTGAAGACAGAGTAACTACAGTCAGGTTAGTCTGCTAATGAGCTTTGACGAGGTTGTGGAGCAGCTTGCAAGGGGATACCTGCCTATCACCCAGTGGGGTGGGCCGTGTAGGTTAGAGAGAGGGGAGATGCCATGTTTGACTGTCAAGGCAAGGAGAAACCTGTGAGGTTGGTGACCAAAGTCCTCTGATTTGTTACTAGACGGGCTGCGCTTTGTGGGAAGAATGTGGAAAAAGGAATGAGAGGAGGACTTTGCATTTATTCTGTGAGCTTCCAATGCATTATAGCACCTGGGATTCTCTTCTGATATTTGGATATTGAGTTTATGCCCATATTCCTTTAGGGTCTGGTTTTTTGTAGTTGGCTGTATGTTTTTGGTGCTTTGTGCCAACCCATTGGTAGAAACAGCCTGGTTTAGTATAAGGTTAGTATCTGAAGGCATGGATTTTAAATGAGGGCGTAAACCCAGTTAAATTCTTCACAAATTTGATATCATTTGCAAGCTGAGTGGCTTACAGTGGGGTGGCTCTGAACATGAAAAGCTTTTCTTGTCTGGATATTGGGGATGTGGTAGTTTGAGGTATCGATTCTGGGAGAAACTGGTGCTAGTCATTGCCTGACTCTAGTCTGAACAAAGCAACACAAAATAAAGGGTAGGCTTTTATTACAAAGAAGTTTGGTTAGATGGATTAATAAGTCTTTTCCACTTTAATGTCTGAGTCATGGAAATGCATTTTAAAATGAAGAATAGGTCTATTTTTAAATGTCAAGCAGCTTATTTCAGGAAAGGAGAGAGGGGGAGAAACTAATTCTTAAGATACAAAACACTGGATAGCTCTAACTAGAGGTACCCGATTTTCTTTTTTTTTCCTTCCCCCCCCCCCGCTTCTTACTAAATGTGAAAGAACTTCCTGTATTGATCTTGGAGATTGACAGTTCTAGCATTGTAAGTTCTTCAGATAGCTGTACATGAATTAATAAACTGCTTGTGGTATTAAATGATGATTCATGTTTTTTGGAGAGTATAGTATATAGTAAGGTTTAGTTAGATCAATCTAGTAATAAGATTTTTGTAGGCAAAAATATATTTCAAGTGTCTTTATTTTAAAATGAAGGTATGCCTTAGAAAGGTAGGGTTGCAAACCTTAATAATTTTAAAGCAAGCTTGCCTCTTCAGTTTTTTAATGATAATTGCTCTCGTGCCAACTCTGATAATTTGAATTTGTAGTGCAACGTAGCACACTTTACCCAAAGCTTAAGCAGTAGACTTTAGCTTGCTAGATCATATTCCATGATACCGTGGTGCTAGTGTGCAAGGATGCAGTTAGGTTTAAATAGAGTTTTGTCAGTTCACGCTGGCTAATTGCCATTTGGTGCAGTACTGCCTGCGTTGGGCTCTGGTTCTGCAGCAGAGATCGACAAAAATAATAATGCCAAATCTTTTTGTGACTAGCACTTAAATGTTGTTGTTGTCTGGTTTTGCTCCTGCAGCTTCAGTGAATAACAGGAAAGCCATGAGAAACAGTCGCATTCATCCTTTGATTTATTAAAGGTGAAAGCTGGAAATTTTAGATTTCAGATGAGCTGAACTCTGGTCTGCCTGCCTTAGGTGTGAAAAAGACATTTGTGATAGCTCTTATTTCTGCTTGGGAATTTCTTCCAGCAAACTTCTCTGTGATTACTCTTCAGCTGACCTACCCATCTTTTGCAGAAGTTGGATCCAAATGGCTCTGACAGAGTAGATGTGTGCTATAGATCAGTTCTGAAAGGTTGGAATGCTACTTTACTGGAGGGCTTTATGGATGCTTTTACTACTGAGTTGTATTAATTTTTTAAAAACTAAGTATTCTGCTACTATCATGAGCTTAGCATTCATTTATATGTATATCACTTGAGTGTCAAATGTTGCATTATAACAAGGATTTGTCAACAGCAGTAATTGGATATGTCTGAATTAACTGTTTCATAAAATTATTTGGTATTCTCATGTACAGTACTCTTGTGGTCAGTATTGTAACAGTATCTATGCTGTCCTAAGGTTTCTATTTCTTTGCTTTTTGCCTAAATTCTTTCAAGTATGTATGAGAGGAACATTTGAAAGGCTGCGAATCAAGATGCTTGTTAACAAATAGAGATGTCAAAAGGATAAATTTCAGTGCTGAGGTGTTAAGTTGCATACATTAAAGGAACGGTCTACATGACAGATAACAGATTCACTAGAAAATGCAGCACGCCTCTGTTAAATAATGAAAAGGCAGGAAATTACCACTGGAGTCATAACAGTAATGTAACTCCATCCACTTACTCATCTTTCTAATGCACCTGCTATCTGAAGGCTGTATAGAGTAATGGATATATACCCCAAAAGGTCAGCCAAGGCAGTTTTCTGCCCACTTCCCCCCCAATAGCGTATTTTTTTCCCTTCAATACTGTTAGTTCAGAGGGATGTAAAGGAAGGAAGGAGGAGGAGTTCTGTTTGTAGTTTGGTGCTATGCAGAGGTATCGGGGAAGTAGTCTCTGTGGAAATGTGCAGCTGTGTACAGTGATATTTAATCAAACCTACACTGTAAAACACCCGTACAAATAACAGGTTATCAGGAATAGGCATTTTTGATTCTGCTTTTCAACTGTGAAGCATTGCACCCATGACGTGTGCTACTTAACTGCAGTAAGAACCATGATCTGATTTGGAAACCCAGCTCTATGCCTTGCCCTCTGAGAAAGCAAGCCGCTGTAGCGGCCGTGCAGGTATTGCTGGGGCGTATTCCGGTGTGTTTTCTGCTCCTCTGCTGCTATCATCATCCTGTCAGTTAACGCTCTTCTAGCATGTAGCAAAACTTGTCTAAGCATATAGTGCTAGGAGGCAGAAGCAGGCCTTCTCCCGCGAATCCAGTGGGATTCCTGGGCATTCTGTTATCCCCGAGGTACTGCCCGGTGCATCTCCGCTGCTGCCAGCCCGTCCCACGGAGCTGTCGGGCGCTGCGGGTCCGGCTCTGGAGGAGGCTGAAGGAGCTGGGAACCACCCGGCAGCAGAGGAAATGAATCCCTTCCCCTCCCCGACAGCAAGCGCAAAACCTCCCCACACTCCGGAAAGCCGGGCTGGGTGTCACCAGTGACTCCTGCTGCATCTGGTGACTGATGGGGAGCCGGGGAGCGGCTGGGCAACTCTGGGGACTTTTGGCAGAGCCTGGTACCCAGGGGAGCAGCCCCCTGGTTGCTAGGCAACAGCTGCCTGATGCTGCGCTGTAGATGCATCCAGATGCATACCACATCTGGCAAAGGAAGGAGGTGTAGCGTTCCTCCTCACATCCTGTGCATGTTCCTGTAATAGATGGCAGATTAAGCTGTGTGTTTATCAGGCCCTAGCTCCTGTAGGCACTTCATTAAGCTTTTACAGCTGACATTAAGATCAATGTTGACTTGAAAAATGACGTTCAGCTCTATTTTAGTTTTCATTCCATAAAAAAATGACTTTTTTGTTTTGAAACAATACTTCCGTAATAATAACTTGCAGTTTGTATCCGTATCTAAGCAGCTAGATGTCATTAGTTAGTTTTGGTGGTCCTGGGAGTAGAGATGGCTAAGACAAGCTGCTTTGCACAGGTTGCAGTCTGGCAGGTTTGGGAGCTCAGATTAAGGCAGAGTAGTTTTGGTATTAATTTGAAAGATGTAATCATAGTGTAGATGGACTCTGGGAGTCTAACTGTGCTTCTTATTTTAAATCAGTAAAAGTGCTAAGCGATAAATCAGGCAGTTCTTCTGACTTTCTTTGGAGGAACTTTTGTAAACAGTTTATTTCTGTCTTGCTCAAGGATTAGGACACTTAATTCATATTGAGTCTTAAGAGTGGCAACAGATTAAGGGGCCATTCAAGGATGTACTCATACTGGTTTACAGAAGCTGGCCATTTGAAAATGTGTGGAGATAAAATTAAGTTTCTTCTGAATATAGTTTTTGCATGGGGTGCTTGAAGTGCTGCTGTGTTGGACTACTTCTTACCCCCACCCCTCTGTTGCTGCAATTTATGTCTCCTAAACCTACAACAGAGCCTGAAATTGCCTCAAGTTTCACTAATAAAGTGTGAAGACAAAAAGCAGTTGGAGGAAACTGTTGGTCTGTGAAACAGGTGGATGCTCCTTAAAGGAGCCCAGATCAAGATAATCACAGAACAGTTTGGGTTGGAAGGAACCTTTCAAGGCCATATAATCCAACCCCCCGCCATGAGCAGGGACATCCCCAATTCGATCAGGGTGCTCAGAGCCCCGTCCAATCTGACCTGTGATGTTTCCAGGGATGGGGCATCGACCACTGCTCTGAGCAACCTGGGCCAGGGGTTCACCACCCTCCTTGTGAAGAATTTCTTCCTTATGTCTAGTCTAAATCTCCTCTCTTTTAGTTTAAAACCATTACCCCATGTCCTATCGCTACAGGCCCTGCTAAAAAGTCTGTCCCCATCTTTCTTCTAAGCCCCCTTTACGTCCTGGCAGCTGCAGTAAGGTCTCCGCGGAGCCTTCTCTGCTCCAGGCTGAACACCCTCAACTCTCTCAATCCTCTCTCTCTCAGGCATATTACAAAAAAACATGTTCAGTCCTTCAAAAAGGTGTTACTCTGGCTAGAAGCCTTCAGTTTACGGTTTAGATGTGCAGCATATTTGCAGTTTTAATACTTCCAGTCCATTAAGTCACAAGACATGAAGATTGTGCTTATCACTTAACAGACCATTCTTTATCTTGGGCAGCTTTCATCTTTCTCTTTCTGTCTAGCGTAAGGGTTGGTGAGCACGCCCAGGGACAGATTGGAGCTGACTCTTGCAGGGTGGATGCTGATCCTGCTAGAGGTCGGGAGGGATGGCTTTGAGGGATCCAGGCAAGTGAGACCTAGGGACTGGTCCCTTTTCAGCACTGGTAGGAAAATACTGGCTCAAGAATTGGAGCTTTTGTTGAATCAATGCATGAATGTGGGCTACATGTCAAACTTCAAAGGGTGTGACTCCAAGAACATCATCAGGGGCGCAAAATTGGTGAATGCTTTTCAAAGTCTTGGCCTCAGTCTGTGCTCCGGTTGTTTCTATGGAAGGGATGATTTTTTTGGTGTGGGGTGTGTTTTTTTTTTTTTTTTTTTACTCACAGAGATATTGTGAAAGTGAATTAAAAGCTTTTGAGGCAACTGGATAGAGTAGTGATGAATGCCATGGCTTTGAGCCCCTGAGAAAATTAAATATTGTTCATTCTGTGCATGGCTTGGCTGGTATGAAAAAAATAGGGCATGGGGCCGTGTAGTGACTTACAAGAAGAAATACTGAACAATTGCTTCGTTTTACCAAACCTGATCTGCTGTGTGCACTCCGTGAAAGTGGGCTTTGCAGAGGGTGTATTATTTTTTTTTTTTTTTTTTTAGTACGTGAGAAAGGCAAGTCAAAGTTTTGCAGCTATCTTTAATTCTGCCAGATTTTCAGAGCTTGGATTTGCAACCTCCATAACATTCTCTCTTACCACAGCATTTTATTGTGGCAATTTTAGGAAGGGCTGGCAATGCAGATGATTTCTAAATTTGCATACTGTTTTCTATTATAAAACCCTGTTTTAATTGCTCATAACACTTCCAAACTGCAGTTTTTTTGTGACGGGAATTTCCCTCCCTTTGTTGCCCCTTGATACCGATTTAGAATTAGCTTTGTTCTTAGAAATAGTAGCCCAAAACCCCAGCATTTTTACCTTCCTCTTCTGCCTGAAAACCTTATTACTCTATACGTTGAGGGGCTCCTTCCACTCGTGGCTGTTGGTGACCAGGCTGTGCCATGGCTGTGTGCGTCCCAGATGCCAGCGGTGCCCCGACGCCCTTCGCAGGTGCTGCTCCAGGACAGAACTGTGGAAGGAGCCCGTTTATTTGAGCGCAGGAGGAGAGTCAGGCAAGGAGGGCAAAGTCTGAGCTGAGCAGAGGAGCCTGGCCCTTGGAGAGAAACAGGTATTTGGAGGCAGAGAGAATCGGCTTCTCAGAAGAGGAGGCTGGAGGTAGGCTTAGGAGGGGGAAAATGGGTGAAGAGTGCTGAGGACCCTGACTGGGTGTCTGAAATAACTGAATAAGGAAACACTAAAAACAGGTAATGGGACTTGGGAAATGAGAGGAAGAGAAGGAGACACCTGACCAGAAAAGACTGCCTTTCTTTCCATTGCGGCAGTGGTGGGGCAGGAGAGCTGAGGCCAGAGAACGCTGGGAGATGGTCCTGCACAGAGGTTGGGGCAATCCCCAGCACAGATATGGGCTGGGCAGAGAGTGGATGGAGAGCAGCCCTGCTGAGAAGGATGTGGGGGTCCTGGTGGGTGAAAAGCTGGACATGACCCGGCAGTGTGGGCTCACAGCCCAGAAGCCAACCATGTCCTGGGCTGCCCCCAAAGCCGCGTGGCCAGCAGGGCGAAGGAGGGGGTTCTGCCCCTCTGCCCCGCTCTGGGGAGACCCCCCTGCAGGGCTGCATCCAGCTCTGGAGCCCTCGGCACAGGAGAGACACGGACCTGCTGGAGCGGGGCCAGAGGAGGCCCCAGCACCGCTCCGAGGGCTGGAACAGCTCTGCTGGGAGGACAGGCTGGGAGAGCTGGGGGGGCTCAGCCTGGAGCAGAGAAGGCTCCGGGGAGACTTTAGTGCAGCTGGCCAGTACCTAAACGGGGCCTACAAGAAAGCTGGAGGGACTTTTTACAAGAGTGTGTAGTGATAGGACAAGGGGTAATGGCTTTAAACTGGAAGAGGGTAAATTTAGATCAGATATAGGGAAGAAAGTCTTCACTATGGGGGTGGTGAGGCTCTTGAACAGGTTGCCCAGAGAAGTTGTGGATGCCCCATCCCTGGAAGTGTTCAAGGCCAGGGGGGACGGGGCTCTGAGCAACCTGGTCTAGTGGAAGTTGGCCCTGCGCATGGCAGGGGGCTTGGAACTAGATGATCTCTAAGGTCCCTTCCAAACCAAACCACTCTGTGATTCTGTGGACTTGGGGGAAGGTGGGAAAGAAGCAGCAGAGTGGCAGAAGAGCCCAGCTGGGAGACTGAAACCTGGGTGGAAAGGCTGGGTGGAGAGCGTGGCTGAATGCTGAAGGCTTGTGGGGAAATGTGGCTGACAAGGTCATAATGCACATGTACTTTGGGAATTACCTTACACTCCCCAGCCCTGTCTCGTTGTGGGGTTGGTTGTTTTGGGTTTTTTTGACTGCTTGAACTTTCAGTGGTCCTCTTATGTAGTGCTGATGTTTTCCGTGCGTGATAGGAATTGAGTAGTATACGTTCAAACCATGCTCTCATACGTAAGTGACTTGCTCTTCAAGTCTAGAGTAAGCAGGTCAGTGCTGTCTGTACTTGGGAGGAAGGTGGAGAAAATGCCACGAGTCTTTGCTTACGTTTCTTACTGCTAAGAAAGCTTGGAAAGGCAGCAAAAGGCACGCTGCTCTATTTTTTGTTTGTTTTTTCGGTTACCAGCCACCAGTATCTAGTTCTTGGTGTAAACCTTTGCATCTGATACTCTTCAAAGACATGTTAGTTAAATTATCTCCTAAGGAATTGTAATATAAAGCATTTATTGGGACTGAAAAGCATTCAAAATACATAAGTGTGTTGAGAGGAACATGGAAATTTTGGCAGAGGTGTCCTGAGATCGGTGTGAGGTGGTTTGATGAAATTTTTTTCTTCTGTGTTTTATGTTATCTCAAATTGGAGAAGGAGAACCTTGCTCCTATGGCCTGGCTCTAACTTTGCATTTTTTTTTTTTTTTATATTTCTAATACTTGCTGAAGAAATGCTATCTTGCCTAGCTGAAATGATTGTGAATTTTTTGTGCAAGTTTGAGGTTCAGAGAAGGGGAAACAAAGGAGAGGGAAGATACTTCCATCTTGAAACAGAGCTAGGTGGGGAAAAAAATTCAAATTATAAACTTCTCATTTTATTAAAAAGAAAATGCTGTCTGAAACTATGTTTTTTCAAATTCAACTCAAGCACTTGATTGAAGAAAAAAGATCAGTCAGCCTATCTTGGTGATGTATGCATATCCATTTGGAATTCAATATGCATGGATTTTTTTTTTATTTGTTCAAATAAACCTTAATTGAAATATATGCTAATTTGAGGATTATTTGTGGTGAAGTTAGGTGGAGCCCGGGAGCTCTTGGGCATGTGTGGGAGCAGTTTAAACTGAGCAGCACCTGAATTGCTACAGGTAGTACCCAGTCCTGGTTTCCACCTGGCTTCATGCATGCCCGAATAGATGAGACAGACTTTTTAGCAGGGCCTGTAGCGATAGGACAAGGGATAATATTTTTAAACTAAAATAAGTTAGGTTTACACTAGACATAAGAAATTCTTCACAAGGAGGGTCATGAGACGCTGGCCCAGGTTACCCAGAGATGTGGTTGATGCCCCATCCCAGGTCAGGCTGGACGGGGCTCTGAGCAACCTGATCCAGTTGAAGATGTCCCTGCTCATGGCAGGGGGTTGGACTAGATGGCCTTGACAGGTCCCTTCCAACCCAAGGATTCCATGATTCTATGCCCAGAGAAAGGGCTGAGCAGCTCAGCCCTGTCTACAGCAGGGAGGGTGGCTTTCACCAAAAGACCATGCAGAAAACAAGTGGTCCCTCTTCAACCATTTGATCTTAATTCCTCATCCCGCATGAAGGAAACGTGGTGTTCCCAGCAGGTACCTCTATGGAGCCAGCCACCGCATCGATGAGGCACCCTCCGCAGCGTGTCTCTGAAAGCTCCCTCCCACCCCAAATAGGTAGCACTTGTAGCATGAATTTGAAACTTGGGTTCCAAGAGGAAATGGAGTCCTCTCCAGCTGCCTCTTCCTGACGGGTCGGATTTCCCACAGGCATTTCGGTGCGTTGGCAGACTGACTGGCTGGGACGGTACAGGCTGCTAAGTTACAATATCTGCTGGTGGTTTTTCTCTGGGCAATAAAATACTTTATTTAATTTCTTCCTTAAAAAAAAAAATGGTATTTGTAGGACATGTAGAGTAGGAGGCTTGGTGCTTTGGCACTAGTAATCCTCACATTGGTAGCAAAGCAACCCAGGACTAGATTAATAGTTAGAACCTGAGACCAAAGGCATTTTGCAGCAGGCTGCACTGCCTGTCCCCTGGAGTGAGATGCTGGGCATACATGGGAGTGGAAGGACCCTGAATTAGCCGGACTTTACAAGATTAAAGTGGGTTTAAGAAAGGGGAGGAATATTAAATCGAAGTGTGAAGTACTTAAAAAGTTTGCCATCATTGCTGCTAACTTTATACTAGCCTGTTGCACTGCCTTTATTCAAACGCCGGAAAGCTGTGCAGCTAGCTAACGCATCGTAGCAGACTGCAGTGGTTTCTGTATATACTATTTGTTTAAAAACTGCCAGCTTTGGCAACAGGAGATTTTTCCAGTCGCCCATCTATGACTGCTACACTTCTGAGATTTATTTACTTATATTAAAACAAGAGCTGATGAAGAAAAAGATTTCTTCAATATTATTAAGAGCTGGGGGAGGAAGTGTCTTTGTATCTCAGCTGGTGCTGAACAAATAACTATTCTACTCAACACTACAAAAGCCAATTACAGCCACCATGGTGACAGAGACTGTGTGGGGAGGGTTAACGCTTCAGCTGTTTTCTCCTCTCTTTTTTTCTAATAAAGATCTCTGTTAATTTGTTTTTTCTTTGTAATGTTCTTCCTATAATTAAACTGTTCCTGTTGACTGGCATGAAAATGAATTGTGCTAACCTGAAACAAGTATTCCTCAGCCCTTGAAATTTTAAATCAAGTGGCTGTGAATCACTTCAGCAAGAAAAAAAGCTATTTGTTGTATTTATATTTAAGACAGGTGGAAAACTTTATTAATGATTACGTAGTAAATAGTACTTAAAGAATAATTTGAAAAGCTGTATTTAAGTCATTCCATCTCATGGGTTCAGATGAAGTGTGATTAAAATGTAATGTACCTTTCTTATATTTGGGAACTATTTAAAATGAACATGACCTGTTAAGGAAGTGCTCTCAGCACTGTGTTTCACCTGGTATGCTGCTGTTTAAACAAGGAGATAAACTGGGCTAGCTGCCCGAGGTTCTCGTCCCGCTGCGTGCTGCGGGCTTGATGTGACTGTGCTCCTTGGGGAGATCGCTTCGGGAGGGACAGAAATCCATTTACTAGAAAGTGATGCATCAGGGTGAGGTAGTGTGGCAAGAGTGCAACGATATGTAAAGAAAGCTGGGCCGGGAGTGAGTTAAACCAGCAAAGTTACCAGTTGTGGTACTGCTGGATTGAAAAGCTGAGGGTTTTTCAGAACTAAGATAGAAAAGTGTTATGTATAACACTACCTTTAATTAAGATTGGTAGGTTAAAATGCGGCAAAACTTATGAGAGCTTTTTTTTTTATTTATAAGAAACTTCTTTATGTACTAGAAAAGACAGTCCAGTGATAAGGACTTTCTTCTGTTTGTTTTCTTTTATAGGCACTTGGAAGTTATCCAGCGGTTTGGTGCTAAGATAGTGCTTTGGGAGCAGGGCCAAAGCAGAACTCCCAATCTTGATGTGGGATGCAGCTTGTAATGGTAAGCATAAGGTTTTAAATACAGTCATCTAACTTACAAATCTGGATTGAGAATAGATATGGAGGCTCTCAAACTTAGCTTTTGTTGACCAAACTTACTGTTGCAGGCAAGAGCCTAAATATATAGGTGGGTGACTGAAGCATTCTTTTGCAAGGCATTTTTGGTGGTTGTAAGGTGGTGTTCAAAATTTTTCTGCAAGGCTATTTATTAATTGCTTTTAATGTTCAGAGACCATAGCTAAAGTAGCATTATAAACACGTTATTTGAGGAAAATGAAAATTTCAGTTTTCTTCTTTGTGTTAATGTCTAATGTTAATAGAACAATGAGTATGGATTAGAACTGTCAGTATTGCTTTGTTGTCCTTTTGTATAATCTTTATTAAAATTTGGTACATTGCATGAAAGGGTAATATATTGCATGTGTTTCTAAATGAAGGCAAGTTACATAGATTGTCCATGACGTATGCAAGTCAAAATGGTCGGTATTCATAGAAGGATGGTAGGAAACAGAAAGTACCTGCATATACGGAAAGAAACAGACACTTTTAAACATCTCCACACTGTACTTTCCTATACATTTTTCAGTTCAAACTGTGGGTACTTGTTAGCTAATTTAGACATTTTTTTCCTTTGCTTCCAGTGGGATGCTTGTCTTTGCTTCCATGTTGGATTTTGACTGTGGGAGTTTGAGACATCTCAGTGACTGCTGTCTTTCCTCAGCATTTGAGCTACAAACGAAGTAAAGCAATGAGGAGATTTGTCTACTGCAAGGTGGTTCTAGCCACTTCTCTCATGTGGGTGCTTGTGGACGTCTTCTTACTTTTATACTTTAGTGAATGTAATAAATGCGATGACAAGAAAGAGAGGTCTCTGCTGCCTGCTCTGAGGGGTAAGTGCCAAGTCTAAGCGAATTTTGAAGGTCATAGATTTTTTTTTTTTTAAGTATTTGGCATAATGTACTTTTCTCTGTTCTTTTTAAATTATTTTTCCGATTCAAACAGGCAAAATACCAGGATCTGAAGTACTTTGTAGTGCTTTAGTGGTTTCTGAATTTGTTTCAGTTATGGTAGCATTTGACCTTTTGCCATAAACAAAGCCCGAGTCTTGTATGTTTTCTTCAGTGAAACTAATACGGAATGTCTCTGATATATGGAATGGAAAACCAAAGTAAACATATTAAGAACCGTTTTTATCAGAAGTCATTTGGCCTACAAGAGAATTGATGCTTTATGATTCTTTTTTCATTTATGAAAGATACTTACTTGTAAGCTTGCCTTTAAACTCTTAACTCTGAAACAGTTGTTTTTAAAAGATACTTAGATTCTCTCTACCATGTGCAGACATTAGCGTTGAGTCTCAAATGCAGATGGATTCTTGTCTCACCCCAAATATTTTTAGCACTGTAGTTTACTAAAGGGGAGTTCATGAAAACTGAACCTTGACAGAAGCTACAAGTTTTCAAGTCCTTAATTGATAATTTCCAGAGGAGTTAGAAATTTATGAAATAGAGGTGTGTGTTTTTCCTTGTAAATTAACATCCTATTCTCAAGGAGTTTAGGCTCAGGATATGGAAGAAAGAAGACACTTCGAATCTCTAATAGGATTGAAACAAGATTAATTATAACTAGTGTAGCCATTTTTGTAACACGTTTACTGTTGACAATAGACAAAAATTGTGTCTGGGGCTGTTTCTCTCACCATAAATACATGTGTATGTTGAACCACTGATCCTCAGTTTTGTCCACAGGATAAATTATTGTTGTCCTTTTAAAAGCACTTCAGAGTTATGGTTCAGTTGAGTTGGTAACTTTGCAGTAATTCAAAACAAAAATACTGTTCCATGCTGGGTTTGTCACATGGCAGTCCTTACTCAAAATGTGTTTGGAAGGCTTCACTTTGACCTTCCAACCATATAAATAGCAACATGATACTAAAAATAGAAAAAAAAAAGATTGTTTTTCTAAACAAAAAGGATATTGTTTATTGTTGTAGCTTTTTTCCTGTGTAATTGAAGTACTGTATCTTTAAAGAAATATTAGGTAAGAATCTGGCATATCATGAATAAAACAACCCATTTTACTTATACTGTCAGCTGCAGAAAATTGATCATAGATTGTTTTTAAAGTATGCATTGGAATTTTCTCAAAATTGATTACATTTTGTGAAATGTCTTTAATTGGTTGCATTTTTTGCTATGTAATTGGATAATTTGTAAAGGAAAATATAAAATATTAGAATTATATTTTATTTGAACATTAACAACTTTTAAGTCAATCTAGGCTAAAAAACACACACATATAT
>NW_010545676.1:0-281 GCF_000687285.1 Phaethon lepturus
GGGACGAGGGGCTGAGGCGTTTCCGCGCGCTTGTGTGTGGAGGAGCCGCGCGCGCCTCTGCGTAACGGTCGTTGGGCAACGGGCGCAACGGAAGGTGGTTAAAAACCGTTGGGCGCCGCTCCTCCGCGTCGCCCTGTGGGAACGGAAGGGGGGAGCCGAGTCCCGGATTGCTCCCCGGGGAGCGCTGGGTGTGTTCCTTTACCTTTTTACCTCAGGTTTTGTGGTTTGGGGATTTTTTTGTTTTTTTTATTTTTGCTTTTTCCCTCCTGAGGACGGGGGAA
>NW_010545676.1:337-86141 GCF_000687285.1 Phaethon lepturus
CTTCCATTAACAGCGGCTACTTTGCAGGATGGTGTGGTGTCAAGTTGGGGGAATTATTCCGTGAAATAGACAACAAAATGGTACTGGCGATTTTTAAAAAAGGAATCTTTAATGCAAAAAAAAAAAAAATCCCGAAATTCACTTGCATGTCTTTATGTAAGCAGGAGGAAAGCATTCATCTAATGAATCGGGCAGTGGTAGGAAATCTGCTTGAAGAGGCCAGGTCCAAGGACATGATGGTTAAACAGAAACCTGATACTAAAGGGGCTCAATCCCACTTACAAAATTTGCTGGAGTTATTTAGCCTTGACTATGGAAGGATTTTTCTGAAAGAAAGAGCTCATGAAATTATGTGAGCTGTGACTGCTCCGCAAAATGTCTACTGTCCAAATAGCAATGAAAGTTGCAAAAGAATGGTCTGGCTGCAAATGGTTAACCCACAGTGACATGAACTTCCAGACAGATGTCAAAATCACCAGAAGAGGCAGCAAAAGGAGGCGGGAAGCTAGAGCTAGCATGTGGCAGTATGATGTCTGTGTATGTATAAATACATACGTCTAAGGATGTATCTTTGTGACAAGATGTGTTATTTAAAAACACTCTGATGCAACTGCTGCACTGTTTAAATAGCAATATTCTCGTTCATGTGTTTACTTACTCTGATTTAAATATTTTATTTCTATTTCAGTTTAGACAGCAATATTGTAGAGTTGATAAAACATCCTAGCATATTCTGGAGAAGAGGTTTTTGTTTAGTGCCAGGGGATTTATGTTTATATTTTTCTAACTGTATGTCTCCATGGTCTTTCCCTTCAGTTTTGGCTCCAAGTGCTTTGGTACACAGTGTAAGCAGTTACTGGCATTGATTGCCTGGGCAAGGCAATTGCCCAGCTTGATGGTTAGGAGCCCTGCCAGTTGGGGTTGGAATGAACTTTCACCACCTACAGTTACTTACAGTGGCCCAGCTAGGGATTTCAGAATAGTATTTTTCAGTAATCACTCTGAACTCTCTCAGCAGTCATTTTAGGTGTTGTAATTAAATGATTACTATTACTTCAGACTATTTCTGCTTTTTATGTATGAATAGTTGCATGTCCTTGGACATATCCATTCCTTTGGAGGGGCCGGTTTCCCAATACGCCATGCTTTCTCTTGTTCTGTGTCATCTTTCTTGCTGCTTTGATAAATAAAACTAAAATAACAACAAGGTGCACTGGCACCTGGCTGCCAGGCCACTGAGCTCAGCCAAAGGTATTTCCCCTTTCACTGTATCGCTTTGTCTGATAGACATTTTTTTAGTGTGCTTGCTGTGAATATGTCACCTGCACCTACACTTTCACTTTACCAAGTACATGATTTATATATAAAATTTAACTTAAAAATATTGTAATTTTTATACTTTTCTTTCCAAACATGTTTTAAAAAAATGAATGGATGAAGTAGTTTGAAGATTTACTTGTCAAAGGTGTGGTTCTCCAGCTGATGGCAGCTCAATTACTTCCAGCATTTTGAAGTGAGCATAAAGAGGCTCTATAACACCATGCAGTTCATGGGTAACATTTCATGCTCTTTTGCAGAGATGGACATAGGTATTCAAGAAGCAGTCATAGCTTTCGTGCCATTTTTGCTTGCTCTTTTCTAATCGTTGTCTTATTCTGTACGTTTTCCTCCAGAGGGCGGTAACTACATGAATGTAGAATGGAAAAACCCTGCATTTTAAAGGGAAAGGTAAATTGCTTCATAGTCCAGTGCTAGGAGCAACCCATGTAACCTGCTACAGCAAGGCGTGTTGCATGAACACACGATGCTGGTTTTAGGAATCCTGAACTCTACGGAGCTAGAAGGGTGTTTCCTTGTTTCTACTTCTGTTCTTTATTGGGACTGTCATTTGCCACTTACTTCTTTTCCTTCACCTCTGAGCACTTGTTGGCTGAGATGGAACAGCAAAGCAAGTGGTTTCTGCTGAAGAGTTTCTAGAGCAGAATAAAAAGAAGCCCTGTCTTTGTGGATCAAGTGACAGATACTTAAAAGAAAAAAGTGACAGATCTTCTCAGTGAGCCAACATATTTGTGTTAAGAGCTGCAGAACAAATTGGGCTCACAGGAACGAACAATCCCACTCTGTAGTATTGAATCATGAGGGGTAGGTTTTTCAACCCACCAAATAGATTTTACATTTCAAAACTCCCCCGCGCTGTGATTTATCCTAATTTTAATGGCTATAAAAGAAGATACTACTATAACTGTGAAATTAAAATCTAGTTGGCACCGTGGTATTACTCTGCCTTTAGAAGCAGACCTTTCTTCCAAAGGCTACACAGTGTTAGCCTCGCATGTACCTTGCTGTACCAGCGGGTAGATAGAAGAGATTGGAGTTGATTATGCAAAGCCATAGGGGAAGGCATGAGCAGAGCTGGGAAGAAGGCTAATGTATCAGGCATGCTGTGCTTCCTGGCCTCCCAAGGAAAGAGCGTTCCCTTAGAAATAAGTAGAACAGGATGAAATGGCCCCACTAAGACAAGGGGGTAAGTGCTATATAGGTTTTTGTATAATGGGAGCATTTACAGGAAGTAAACAAAATGCAACAAACCCTGGCTGCATCTCCATGGGCAGCCTATCCCAACACCTTTGGGACTGAGCCGAGTCCCATCCGAAGGGAGAAATGAAAGTCTGGATGAGGCAGATGCCCTCAGCAGCTTCCCATGGCAGCTCTGCAGCTGTCTTGCATCCATTTTAGAACAGCACTTTGCTTGGTTATGCTTCATTGCCGTGCAAAATGCATTTGTGAGACTGATTCAATAGCGACTTCTGGAACACCTATCTTGAGGCAACAGGTTTAATGACTCAGATAATCGCAGTGAGCCTCCCACCATAGAATAATTTTCTTGGATACTGCTTCTGGTCACTGTTGAAACTCTATCCCTTTGGAGTTAGGGGGCAGAAGCTAACTGCTTCTGATCCATATAAACAAGACTAGATAAAGTGTGCTGAGAAAATGAGAAGTGTATTCTGTCCAGGTGGTAGCTGAGGCCCCTGTGTTCACATATATCTATCCAGCAGTATGGTACCATTAAAAACTTATATAATCGTTGGATATGAACCAACTCACGCTACTCTCCTGCAATGCTGCTTTGTGAAATATAAGGCCCATTTACAATGGAAACGTATGACACTTGTACTTTAAGTTCTTAATACTGCGAGATACAATAGATGTCTTAGCGATACACTATGTCCTTCACTCCCTTTCATTCCTTTCCAGGTAAGGTTGTCAGAAGCTTGTGGAATAGGAGCTAGTCCAAATTGCAGTGTAAAATCCCAGGAACTTTATTAAAAGCATGTGAAAACTCACTTCTCTCTATCTCTCCTCTTGCCATTAGGATTAGATGGTTGCAAAGCTTCTGAGGATCTCTCTCTGCAGCATGAGTTGGTGATGTCCTGCAGAACGGTGTTTTCCTAAGCCTTTACAGGATGAGATCCTGCCTTAGAGACAGTGCTGTCAGCTAGGAGACAGCACTTACAGTAGCTGTAGTCGAAACCTGCTCTGCACTCACTCTGCGCTCTCTTCTGCTATCCTGGAAGGGTAGTCACCTGTCTCCCATTTCTTTCTTCTCTCTTGGCTCTAATGGATGCCTCATATCCCAGGGTGAAAACACACCAATAGTTCTTCTGCAGCTATTCTTTCTTTGAAGCTGCCTAGCAAAATGATTCCCCAGAGGAGGATATATCTCCTACATGCTCCTTTTCTCTTTGTCTGTAGTAGGCAATGACAGAGCTCACGCATTTCATCTACATAACTATATTCTACCTCCCCACTTTTACCGTTGTTCATCCTACACTCTCCTGTCAGTTATATGTTCCCTGGCCCATTTAATAGCCTTAGGTATTGCAAAAACAATAGCAGGCAGATGCTGCAAATACTTTGCTGTGGAACTGGTAATGCTACTTAAACAGCAACAACAGTTCTTCAGTTTTCCTTGCTCTCTGCTGCACTGCTAGAAGTAACGCGTTAAAAATATCATTTATCCCAAGAGAACACTGAGATGTCTTCTAGAAAATAAAGCCTTTAAAAAACAGATTCCAAATTAATTGAGCAGGCTCAAGAGAGAAAAAAAAAAGAGAAAGGAGTTTTCCCAAGTGCTAGGAATTTTTCAGAAAGGGGAAGAGGACAAAAATGGATGTAAAGCCAAAGTTGCTATAAAAAGAACAGTGAAAAATTCATTGTAGCCTACCATTGGGTCATTGACATTCAAACCCCTTAGCAATTAATAAATCCTGGAATGATTGTCACAATGAATCAACAGGGCAGGAATAAATAGTTATGCAGCCAAATTAGGATAATTTCAGTGGTTACAAGTTACCTTAAGTATAATTCATTGGTAAGGATCACAGTGAATCTAGGAAGAGTGGGGCAGTGGGCGAAATACGTGAAACTAGGAGACGTGTCAAGCTTTCATGGCTCTGAGCTACACTGAAAGGTTTAAGACTGTTTATTTACCAGATTTGGAGGGATAATTTCCAGATGAATTGGTACGTCTGTCCTGGTCTGGAAACAGTGTGCATTAATCACCGATACTTTATCACAGCCTGCCTCCTCTTAGCTTCCTCACAGTCTGGGAGGGAGTCTGGCTCAATCCCATTTGGAATCAGTGTAATATGATTCAATGGGGGTAGAGGTGAGGCAGCCTAAGAGAGACTAAGGGAATCAGATTGGATTAAGTTCTAAAAGGTATTAAAGGAGCAACCAAGAGACACAGGCACTATCAATAAACCACAATATAAAAAAGTTGTATAGATTTTATATTTAGATATTAAAGCTTTACAGAGTCATATGATTAAAAGAGATACAAGCTTTTGAGAAATACCTTTGGTATATAATTTTTCCTCCTGCATTTAGTCAGTCATGACTGTTATCTACAGTAGGGCTATGACGCATAAAAAAGAGCATGTTAATAAAATGACAGGAGAGGTTTAAGAATTACAGAAAAACTCCATGCTAGCTATATTTGTTTGATGTGTATCCTATCATATATCACCCATGTAGTTTGTTTCAACCATATTTCATGATTCTTTGGTAGCAAATAAAAAGAAGAGTAGTACAAAAAAGGAAAGTACATAGATAATACATTAATGTTTCAGATGGAGAAAAATGGTTCATTTTATTAAAAAAGGAAAACATCAATTTATTATGAAATAATATTTATTTACAGGTATTTTACATTTTTAGAAAATAATACAATTGTACTTTAAAAGGCTTCATTTATTGTTATTACTTATCCGCTTGTACAAAAGAAGCAAAGACACTGTCTTCTTGTTCTAGCAGAACCTCAGGCTTGTCATATTCCAAAATAACCCCTCTCTTCATTACAATAACCAAATCTGCATTGAGGATCGTGTGCACACGGTGCTGAAAAACAAATAAACAAAATGCCAGTTCAGTGTATATTCCAGGATAAGACAGACTTCCAGAAATTAATTTTCCTATCAAGTTCAAGTTTGATTAAGGCTACTTATCCTACTTTTCATCCTAATCTACTGTGCAAATCCTGCAAATAAATATACAGACCAAGAGGCACGTGGATATTCAAGTAACTAAATTGCACATAGGTACTTGAGCATGAATTGTCATGTGTTCAGACTACAACGTCCCTAGCCCAGATCCCTGCCACCAAGCGTTGCCAAAAGAAGGTAGCCAGGAAGAGTGGGAACAGGGCAAGCGAGGGTGGTACTGCATGCGGGTACTCTCCCAGTCCTGGACTGCATCTAGATCAGGGGGGTTCCTGAGCTTGGTGTGGTTTGTCTATTTGTAAAACTGAATAGATCTCTCTTCTAAGACCTTGTCCATGTCTTCTCTTGTGCTTTCATGTTTTGCATCCACATCCTTTGGAAAAGATTTTTCCAGGCTTGCTCCCCACTGCGTGAACAAGTACCCCCTTTTGTATGCTCTCTACTCAGAGCTTCACCTGATACGTCTTCCCCCTTGCCTCATGATTTTGCAGACCTCTTTTGCATGTCCTTACATTGTCCTTCCGGGCAGAAGAGGCCTAGCCTACTCAGCTGCTCCACTTAAGGAGCAACTCCACACCTCCTTGTGTTCATCCTTGTGCTTCTCAACATTTTTCAGTTGTAACGTGTCATTCTGGGGATGAGGAGACTGGAACTACACACAATATTCAAGGTATGTGCAAATTATATACTTGTACAGTGGTATGATGTTTTCTTTTTTGTTCTCTACCCTCTTCCTAGTAAGCCCTAACATTTGATTGATTTATTTTATTAGCAAGAAACCTCCCCTGTTTTTTGCCAAAGTGAAACTGAAAATAATTAATTTAGCTTTTCTGCAATACCATTATCTTTCCTGAGCATTCCTTTCATGTATCAATCATCAAATGGCCCCACAGAACGACAGACTTCTTGCTCCTAGCACGTTTCAGGGATTCATGGTTTCATTATTAGTTTTGATGCTTTCCAGAAGCTGCTTTCATATCTTTTTTTTTTTTGTCTGCCTTATTGCATTTCACATGCAACAGGTCAGAACTTGTGATAATTTCTGTTTTCTTTATTTGGCCATGAGTTCATCTTTCACAAGAATGCCTTCTTGTTTCTAATAGTCTTTTTGATTTATTTAGCCATGGCAGCTATTTTCTATCCTTACTCAAGCGTATCCTAAAAAATAGCATGCATTTGCTCTGGGATTTTTGAATAAAATCCTTCAGTAATTTCTATGATCCCTGTAGATTCAATTTTCCTCAATTCTTCTTTTAGCTTTTTCCCCCCCATTTATTTTTGTGTTTTGTTTTAGAAGACTCCTCATTTTTACAGGATTCCACTTTTTAAAGCTGAATGTAACTGCATTGGATTTTTTTGGGGTCTGCATTACTCCTGCAGGGATGTTTAACCTCAGAATACTGTGGTCCCTGTTACACAGCCACTCTTCACCCATAAGGTTCCTAATCAGATCTTGGGCACCCTCAGTACCAAAAGAACTCTTGTATTTCCTTCTGTGGCTTCCAAGCCAGGCGTTCCATGAACTAATCACTGATGGCATCTACAAATCTCATCTCTGCTGCAGTCCTTCTGTGACATTTATCCAGTCCAAAGGCAGGGGGAAGGGACTGAAGTGTCACGTTCCAGTTGTACTTGCTGCCCTTTTTGTCTGATCTCTTTCCATATAACACAATCAGTGCTGCCATCCTGGTAAAGTAACACAGATGATAATATAGACCCAATACTAAACTCTTCCTATTCCTATTCTTCCTAAGCACAAATTAGGAACATATGGCTTTCTCTGAAAACAAAAATCCACCACCAAACACAAGCCAATACCCAACCTCCCCCCCAAAAAACACATTATATTTCCATACAAACCCACCTGCTGTAAACTACATTTACATTTGGAAGTAAAAACATTCAAAGTAAGTTATTCCAAAATGCTGTTTCTTTGAGCTGTGCAGTTTAAAACTCACTAAGAGAGTGAGAGACTAATAAAACTTTCTCAGCCTATCGCCAAACAAACTGAAAAAGATACATAAATGCAAAATGCAGTGCAACTCAGAATTTTCATGCAGAGAAATCAGGAAATTTCATGCTTATTATTCCTTTGCTTTTTTTATAATGACACACTGAATGGATATCATAAGATAAATCGGGCTTTCTATTACACATTTGCTAGGTTAAAATAAAAAGACGCTGTAAGATTCCTGAGCATAGATTTCGTTTAATTTTTAAATGTTAAGAAGCATAATGACTTTATTTCACCTTCCTGAAATATGTCTATTTTTAGAAAATAGAGGACCGAAAGATATGTATTGCTTCTGACATATCTGTTGCGCCAACTGCTTTGATTCAGGTCAAATATCTTTCATAAACAATTTCATATACAACATCTTTGTATAATCACGACAATAACATGCAAACTTAAATTCAACCACTGTCAACAGGGATGGAATGTTTATTTTTAAAAGTAAGATTCTCTTTTTTTTTTTTCTTTAAATTCTGACACATAATTGCTTTACACAGTGGCAGCACCATCACACAATTTTACTTGTCCTTAGTTAAATGATTACTGTAGCTTGATGAAACTTATTCTTAGACAGTCAAATTATATTTTAAATTAGCCTAAAATGGGTAACAGAAAATAGATTGCATACTTAGGTTATATGTCTTTACAGGCAATCAGTCTTACACAAGACATTTAAGAATCTGCTGTTATGTATTTAAATAAGAAAGTAGTTTAAAAAGGAAAAGAAAGCTTACAATTAAACACTGCGTTAAAAAAAGATTAATGGCCAAATTAACACATTTAGTAGCATTGACAAGAATTGACTAATGTGGCACTTATGATTCTTGTTTGCATTAGAACGGCAGCAGAGACTGTACTTACTGCTATTGTAACCACAGTACGGTCAGCAAACGCAGTCATGACTACCTTCTGGAGTATGTTCTCCTATGTAAAGGAAAAAACATTTTCTTCACATGCCTTTCAAACAACAGAAGTTACGTGACAGACACACAGACACCAAGAAGGCTTAAGTAACCACCGATTATTCCATGCTTTTATTGATCCTTTGTTGCAGAAATGAAAAATTAACTACATGTCAGAACTAAGTCAGGGCCTGGTCTCCAGTTAGACAGCTCACTCGTTCCTGCCACCACCATGGTCTCTGGGCTTCAGCGCACACGAGAGCTGTGCTCTGGCTCCCAAACCCCTGCTATCCTGACCTTAGTTTTACAGTGAGGAAATCAAAGGTGAATTCAGGGTGCTGCCAGGCTGCCTGCATGCTGGCGCCTCTGCAGTACGTTCTTCACCCTGCTGGAAGCCCAGGAATGTCCCAGCACACTGGGGACATCTAACACCAAGGGGTGGCAGGGATAAGCAAGGGAGTGTGCTGTACCTGGCATATTTAACAGTGGACATGGTATTTAAGATGGTCTTAACATACATAGTTCTCACTCAACAAGTACTCATCCTTTGCTATTAGGAAACATGCTGTTGTGTACCTAACTCTGCTTAGAAATGTCACTAGCACAGATACCTTTATTTGCTATTATCTGTTCTTTAGGTATGTATCTCAAAGGAGTAACTATATCCTCAATGCGTCAAAATTCAAAATGCGTTTTGACTGGGCTGCGTACAGTATAAATCACAACCTTACTGACACCCAACACACTAACATTTTACAGAATGAAAAATTGTAGCTGTTACTATAACCCCTCCAGTTATATTCTTTACTCATAGAATAATCATAAAGACGACTGAAACATTTCTCATAACAACATAACAGAGGAAAAAAAATTCCTAAGAATGGACTGTTCTATTTGGCTAAAATCCAGTCAGTGAACAATTTATTGTGTGGTTTAACCTCTGTCTAGCAATTTCAGGCAATTAATGCAATAATCCAGTACGTCTTTTCTATGTCTCTCTCTATTGCCTTGACTATACTTTCAAGCTGTCTAACTTCCTGACTTGTCCTGTCCACCATGCTGGGGAAATTTGTCTGCTTGCCAATTTAGCCTTCACTTACCAAAGCTGACCTTCCAAAGCTTTGTTTGCTTTAGGAAATCAAACTGCAAATGAAGATAACATGCTTCATTTTCCTAATGCAAGCAATGCTGGAGTAACTATTAAACCCCTAGTAAAATGATTTAAAAGCTCTTTAGTTTAGTTAGCAATGACTCATAACTACCTGGACTAGTAAACACGTCTGCACTAAATATGGTGTAAGCATATTACAGAGTAGATAGAATTGCTTTCCACCTTTTTCTTTACATATTAGCAGTTGTCTCCCCGTCAAGGAAAACAAGAAATCAGAAACACTCCAAACTCACTGTTGCCATGTCAATAGATGCTGTGGCTTCATCCATGATGAAGATGCTCGTCTTCCGCACAAAAGCCCTTGCTAGGCAGAACAGCTGTCTTTGGCCTTGGCTAAAGTTTTCACCCCCTTCTGTGACTATAGCATCTGGAAATGATACAGCAAAAACAGTATTTATGGAGTGTTCGTGCGTGTATGAGAGGATAAGATCAAAGTAGAACATATGCTAGGAAAATAATGTCTCACTTTCAGCATAAACATTTTCAAAGTAACATTTTCTAGGTCTACAGCTGGTAACCCAATTCTGCGTCTTTATTCCTATTGTTCAAAACAACCAGCATTTCTGACTCACCATATTCTTTTTATCTATTAGACATTGAAGTAGCTAAGGATGTTTAAGAGCGAGTTTTTCTGGACCATGTGCAGTCTAGGACATTGCATCCCCCTGCCAAAGTGGCATCCATCTACTCTAAGGCTGTATAACTTACCGTTTTTAAGTTTGTTGTTTTGTTTGTTTGTTTCTTTTTCATGGCCAAATGATTCACACCTTTAAGCTTTTGAAATCTTCCTCCCTGGACATGACTTTTGGAAAATACAGAACAACATATTCTAGGTAACAGCTGTCTTGTTGACACCTTATCTGAATTCATGAGACCCGTAAATCTCAATGCTTCATAACGAAGACATACTGAAATAAAATAATAAGTTTACCATTGATTTGAACAGAAACAGGATTCTGCCCCACAGATGCAGTTCTTCAGCAACTACCTTTTTAATAAATAGTAAATGTGAAACACCAATGTTGTGAACGCTGGAAGCAATCTTCTCAAGAAGGAAGTCTTATTACCTAGGCCCCCAGGTAGCGCTTTCACCACATGCTTGAGCTGTGCTATTTCCAATGCTTCCCACAGCATGCTGTCAGTACACTTCTTCTCAGGGTCCAAGTTAAACCTACAGTTAATGCAATTCAAGAATATCAGTCAATATAATTTTCTGCAATTTCTTCTTTTAGTGTGCTTAGAAACAAACCTGAAAATAATCAGAATCACATGCTAAAGATCGGGCCTGATTCTGATCTGTCATTGGTATAAATGTACTGAGTTTTGGTATAAATGTTGACCAAGTCTGCAATGTGATTAAGAACAAAATTGGACTCTTTCAGTTGAGCAGAGCAGGAAAAAAGCTTGCTGTTTTGCAGGTATCATTGTGGTTTTAGAATTTCTTTCATTTTGAATAAAGAAATACCATGTTTTACTAGAAAAAGTTATGAAGACAAAAGCTGGGAATATAATCATTTTAAATTCACATTCATTTTTTAACAAAGGCCAAAAATTCTACCATCTCTCCTTTTAAATCCGATGTCTCATTGCTATAGGAATGCTAAACAAAACAATCAAGCTTCATACTTAATTATGAAATGCAAGTCTTCACTACAACTGAACAACTCTTGGATTTATGAACACATGAATGTTATTTTAGCTTGCTGTAGCCCAGAAATGATAGCAACAAATGTGAACCTCGTATCATTTTAACATATAGAATGATAATCAGAAATAAAAAATTCAATGGTCTCTGACACTTTTTATTTTTACTTTTCACTCCTACAGTATGTGCTGTGAATGACCAATGGTGGCCTAAATAAAATTTTTTAATAGGTTAATTAGTAAAAGGTATACGGTCACCTCATCTTCTGACCTGAATGAATCATGCTCTATTCAGGCAAGTTCAGGAGATAATCTTGGGATCTGTTTCAGCGTGGAGTCAGCAAACCACAGACGCCTGTGTCATTTTCAGTGAACTGTAATGACTTTTATGTGGAAACTATAACTGCAGGTGATGTAACTCTGCACTGAGGATTGTACTGTTCCTTTCTAAGGTAAATGCCACAGGTGTAAGGAAGGACATTTGTTGGAAACTCTGGAGCTTTTTGCCACTGTTTCTACTGTATCATCCTTTCTAAGAGGGAGGGGAAAAAAGCAACCACCAACAAGGTGTTTTGATCTCACAGATGAAAGAACGGCTCAAAGACTAGAAAAGCAACACAGATAGAGGGTCCAGGATAAAATACTCCAGACCTCCACACAGTACTTCCATATTGTTCTACTGCTTCCTCTCTTTCTACATTAATTTTTTAGCCTGCATTTTTTCCATCTTATTTTTTAAGGCAGACAGATGAAAACAGATGTCGGAGAAAGAAGGTTTCAAGAAGTGTTGGGTGGTTATGGGTATTTGACCAGTGAGTTAAACTGATTACTCAGGCCTGGAGGAATAAGTAGTGACTTTCCCTAGTTCCCAGGCATGGGATGCCTTCTGCCAACAGCATGCTGACCAGGCTCACGCACTGGGAAGGTGCAGTCTGGCAGGGGTGGCTAAAAAGCACAGACAGAAGGCAGTGATCCTCCCTACTCCAACTGAGAAGACCAGAATTGAACAGTTTGCTATCAGCAGTTCTGTAAAAGTCATTATATAGTATAATTATAATATATAATGACATGTAAGTCATTACATGGTTTTTATTGCTGGTGCTTAATGCTTACCGGATTGTTCCGCTGAATAAAATAGGATCTTGGAGAATGATTGACAGCCTGGATCTCAACGTCTGTAAGGGGAGCTTAGCGATATCTATACCATCAATGATAATCCTTCCTATTCAAAGGAAAATGGAGAGTCTGCTAGGCTGTTTATCATGCCACACAGCTGCAGGCAAAGACATGGCTCACTTTCAGCTTGCAATACAGTACAGCAGGAACAGGCCTTGAATTGCATATTCCCTTGTTCACTAACAAAACAAGTTTTGGTTAAGCAGCAAGCACAATTCTCTTGAAGCTAAGCCTCAGCTGGGAAGAATGCGAAGTATACCTGTAATATTTTATGAATGATTAGACACACTGCTTATCTGCTTGATCATTATAAACATCTATCAAACGACAAGGTAAGAGGTTAATTCAACCAGGGAGTAGTTACCAGCGGGAACAAGCATTTCAGGAAGCCAAATTACTACTGAGCAGTTTGAAATTTTATCTCCAAGTGCAACTGTCTGGCTCTGGATAAGGGCCCCGTGGGCGATGTGGCTGGGAAACTGAGGCTAAAGTTTTTTGAGATGCACAGGAAAACACTCCCTGAGGCACATGGACATGGCACACATAGCAGGAAATATGGGAGGAAATTCCAGGGCAGCAGGCCAAACTGCAGTCCCCAGCTGCTGAGTTTTCTGGGCCCAGTAGGTCCTTTCTGTGCCTTCTGTGTGGGTCCTTCATTGTACTTGAACACCTTTTCCCCTTTTATGCTTTGCTCCTACTATTGTGATGTAACAGCACAAAAGGTTGTCCTCTGTCACTCTTGGACTTTTGCTTCTGTCAAGTAGAATTTTTATTGATCCAGATTATCAATGGCATACCTGTTAGCTGACAGATGATACCATATTTAAACAAGGCCAGAGAGTGTGTCCTGCAGATTCAAAAATCACACTTCAAAGCTGCTGCTAAGCAAAGGACGGTCAAAGCACCTTCAGGAGCTAAGCTCGACCGATATGAAAAAGTGTAATCTTACCTTCAAAAGTGTCAACCATTCTGAAAAATGCAAGAGAGAAGGAGGATTTTCCACTGCCTGTTCTGCCGCAGATCCCAATCTGTGACACAGAAAGCAGATGAATATCAGTTGAGTGGAAATTGATAATGTCTGTATTTGACACTTAAGATGAGTGGATGGAGGAACTGTTTTGATCCCCATGATCCTTATGTCCTCCTGACAGTTCAAACTGAACTGGCCATAAGAGAGTCCCTAAGTTCACCCTCTATCTTTAGGGGTCTGAACATTTAGGGATAAATCAAGGCCAGCCCTATATACAGGAACAATAGGAGAGTGACACAGAGAAGCAGAAGGAGGGCTGGCCAGCATTGCAACCAAAACTTAGGATCCTGAGGTGGCCTTTTTTAGCAGGAAGGACATAAGCAAACAGGACTAAGGAGGGGAAAAACAACAGAGAGAAAAGATGCGACGAAGCAGAAGAGCAACTATGGGAATAAAAGCCAAGAGAGCCACATGGGGCTGATGGAAAGTAGGTCTAACATACTAAGGGGTCACTGTCACTTCTTTTAGCACTGTGTGCTGACAGCAGGGCACTGGGATACTAAGAAGTGGTGTGTAGTTCTAACTTCTCACTCTAACGTATGCCTAAACACACCAAACTAAGAAACCCATAGACTCCTTTCCAGTGCACTACATTCTTTTAGAGCAAGAATTCTGTAATTCCATCATCAAAACATACTGCAGTATGTTGTTTCAACTCTGATCTCTATGATGTGCTAGTATAAAGAGCTTCTCAGAATCACTGCAGTTCTTACCTTTTGTCCTGGAGAGATGTGGGCATTGACATGCTTTAGCACTGGCTTTAAGTTGCTGTCGTATCGGACACTGAGGTTCTGGATTTGGATCTCCCCTCTGTCTGGCCAGTTCTGGGGAATCTGTGAGGAAGCTGTACCAGGAGCACAGGGGAAAAAAACCAAACAACCAACCCTCTCATAATAAATTCATCAGCTCATTAAGTGATTTACTACATTTTTCATGGTAATGCACTGCAAAATCATTAAAAATTCAGCAAGCTCTTTCTGCGTGCTGCACAGAACTGCACTTACAAAGGAGCCCTTCGTAATTTTCAGCTTCTGTTTTGAGAAGGCCATTGATTCTTTTCACTGCACCCAGCTGGATCTCCATGTCAGCCAGGTTACGAACCATCCAATTCAGATAGTTAGACACCTGATATAAAGCAAATACACTACTAAATTCCAGACTTTTAGTAGTTTGCATCATTTGACCAGCATGCAGTCTATATTCCTCTGCAGTAACACCTGTTCAGCCTTAACAAGCTGAAGTTGTCAATGAACCATACGGTACACATCAATAGGGTGACAACAATGACTAAAGGTTAAACTTCCTAACTGCAGTGCACAGATACTTTGGTACTATGGAGAGCTGATCTACACCAACAGGGAAGAGGAAGGGGAACAGTAAAGACAGGTGAAAAGACATCATCTTGGTAACTTAAGGTTTGACAGTCTAGAATGATGTACCACAGCAAGTACAATAGATACAGTGAAAAAATATTCTTCACAATGGAAGTCAATATAAAAAAATATGATGCAACTTGGTCATGTTTTGTTGACATATTTGAACTAACACTTCAAGAAATACTTTAACTAAAAACTGAAGAAAGCATACACTCAAATATGTCAACCATTGAATGTGAACTGAAGTTAACACATGGTTTCAGTGACGTTACAGTACCCACTATAGATGTACAGACACCTTCGATCTTCCTGTTCATCTTTGTGCCCTGAAGAATTACAAAAAAATGTTTGGGAGAGACAAAAAAGGTCCTGAGATTCTTACCATAAGAGCATAGGTTAGTCCCAAGCCTACAAGTCCTGAAGAGAGTTTACTATACAGGCAACTGGTAATAGAAGTGACAGCTGCTATGAGTACCACACATGCTCCAATGTACTCCTGAAGGAATATGAATAAGCTTCATCACTATAAGTCTACAAATGATTAAAACGTTCTCATCGCTTTGCATACCAAACAACAAGCCCATTGTACAGTTTGAAATACAGGCTGAAAACACCACATAACTCCATACAGACCCTGCCTAGGAACCCATTCTCAGTGCCTTTAGCGTGGCTGTGCTGTTTGGAAACAGGGTTTTACAAGAAGGTGTTGTGCCATGACTCCAAATCTTCTTTCAGAGAAGTCAACACAGATATCTTAAGCATGTAATGGAGGTGGCTGATGTTACCTGGGACAGGAGGGAAATGCTCATGTGATCCCCTCTGTGGGTGGATCCTCTCTGCGGCTGATGACAGACTGCTTGGAGGCACTGCGGTTGCTGCTGGGTGGCTACCATTCATACTTGTTCAAACAAGCTGTTCTTGCACAGCATGTATCTATTAGTGGGACTGTGTCCACCCATGATGGGCTTTTGCTGCTTTAATTTAAATCATTAATGATTTGACTTCCCACAGACAAGTCTTTGAGTAAAATTATGTAAACAGACTAGAAAATGAACTCTGTAGGTGGGAAATTGTCACTTGTCTATGTACTGTTTAGTGATAGAGGCATTGATCAAAATTAGGGACTTCAGATGGCCTAGGACTGAACATATAAAAGGGTAATTATTTAAGTCATACTCAATATCTGAATTCAAGTAGCAAAAGGTACCAGCTAAAATGGAGTCCAAAATGGAGGTATAGAGTGTGACATGAAATATGAGTTAACATACACTTAGCACATATAAAAGGCGCTGCTGTTACGACAACAGCGGTACTACACTGGTATCTAACAAACTTTGATACAAATATCATGATCCACAACATAAAATTCCTTGATTTGCTTCTTAGGGAATTATTTTTAATATGTAATTTCTCATGCCAGGCCACTTTACTGAGCACTCTGAGGTTCGGCACCTGAATATCTCTGGCATTCTTCAGGTGACACAAAGCCAGGCACAAACCTGTCTACGTCCTTCTGCTCATTAAGAGAGCTTCCAAGATGTTGAAATGCTCCTGAAGAGCCACAAGGCAAAGGCCTGCTGACACTAACACAGTCCCATAAGGCGTCCTGGCTGGCAGCACAGCTTGACCAGCTCTGATCACTCTTCAAACAGAAGAGGAGCCAATGTGACCTAGAAAAACTATTCTTGTCTAGGAGAAACAGCTGCAGGCTATGGCAAAAAAAATCATGCTACATTCAGTTTCCAGGATGGGTTGGGCACATGTCCATTACAGATAGAGAGATATAGATATAAAGGGTAAAGTTATAGCTTCAAAACCCAGATGAGGCTGGATGACTATTGGATGCTTCATTAGATTGCTTGGAATTAAGTCAAATAAATTCATTGCGTATACACAAAAATAATGTACTTGCCATGCGGACTTCCAGCCAGCGATTGGCAGCTGTAAGGAAAAGGGAAGCGATGTTGTTGGAATCTGTGTACTCAAGAAGTTTTTGTCGAAATTTGGCTTCATACCTAAAAAAAGAAAAAAAAAAACAACAAAAAAAAAAAAGGGAAAAAAGAGATGAAAAGAGAGATAAAAAGAAAAAGAAAAAAGTAAAAATGAAAAAAGAAGGGGAAAAAAGAAAAAAAGAGAAAAAAAGTCAGGCCTTGGGGTCTTGGAAAAATTAAAAGTAAAATTTAATTTCTATATGCCTATGGGCAGTTTGACACAGGGTCTAAATCAGCCTATCAGTAGTTCAGAGTGACATCACCTGTAGACTTGTATTAGACACAGGCAAAGTGTATTCGTAAAGTACCTTCAGGTGTAAATGGATGTTATTGCATTAATGAAACTCTATATAGGACTTCTGGATAACACTGGGCATTTTATAAATATATTTTATCACATGATAATTGAGAGACACAAATCTGAAACTAAAAAAATTTAAAATATGTATGAGAGAGAAATAATACATGCATGTACTTGCGAAAAGAAGTATTAATGCTGCAGAATGCAGTTCCTCTTCTGACTTAATCATATAAGCTCAAGTTTTAAAATTTATATTACTGTAGTGCCTAGAAAATGTAATAATTTATAAGGTATAAACTCAAAGTCCCTCTAGTTGTAGCAGCTCCAGTGTTAGACAAACATGTTTGTCCTTATCACTAAACAAATGGAGCACTTTGGAAAACAGAAGTCCAAGCACATGGTGCAACAAAAAGTAATAGACTGGAAAGTACTGTGTTTCACCCCCCAGCCCCAAATGAATTAGCCACAAAGCAAGTTTAATGGCAAATAGGTCTGTTTACAGTTTATTACAGCAGATCTGCATCCTCTCATCCAAATAGCTCCATCAATGAATTCTGCCTTGAATTCAGCAGATATGGAAGATGATTCCCTGCTACACTTATTTACACTGGGGTCTTGGCAAGCATGCAAGTCAGCCAGTCACCCCTTTTAGCTGGGCATGTTTATTTGTATAGGTGTAAATTAATGTGATGTTAATAATAAAGTGTATCAACCATTACATCTAATAATAAAGAAGTCTGGCACAAAAGCCTTTTCCAGGTTAGTAACAGAAGCTTGAAGACCTGAATACCTAGTTTAAGCACCCAAAGCTTGCCTTTTTTCCCCCCTTTATTACATTAGCAAGTTTAACAAACTTGCTAGTCTCGCCCTATATAAAATTTTACCCTATTTATATCCTTTAGCTATTATGGCTGCAACAAGCACTACTTATTTATAAACTTAGCTTTCCTTATACTTACAGGAGAGAAAGGTATGACAATGTTTTGTTTAAGTATGAATTACATGGCTTAGAGAAGCTTTCAAATTTGTTCACTGCAGAGTATTTTAATCCTTCTTCTGAGTATAATACAGTATAATAAAGTTACAACTTTACATAAATCATTTATGCTTTTAAGGAAAAGAAATAAGTGCCACTTTGTGGAAATAATCTAGCTGTTCACAACTTAACCATGTGCCAAGACATAAGAGACATGTCTGGTGTGTGCAATGGAGAATGGCCTGGGCTGGCTCTGAGCGTGCTGGTGCGTTTGAATAGCCTAGCATGGTTGTTCCTGAAAGCAAGCATTAGCATCACGCAGTGTCAGAGCTAGTGAGCCCTGCCTTTCCTTAGGACTAATTACCCTCAGTGCCCTCACACACAGAGATGGCTGTACTGCTTCTGGAACCGATTCAGTCACATTTAACTTCCATATGTCTATTCCATGAGGTATAATGTGATGCAGATACGTCTCAGAAGATATGAGGTATGAGTCATGCATGTGCACCAGGAATGGGGATGCAGACAAAGTTACGACTGTTGGTGGAGTACTGCAGAAATATCAGAATTTCTCTTGAGAAAGTGTCCCCAGATTGCGAGGCCTCTCAGAATACAGACCAGTTTTTGCAGAAGCCTTCACATTTATATTTTATTGATTATTTAGCACCAACTCTATCTGAAGTGCCAGATAGCAAACTATGAATCAGGCCAGGGCATCTGCTGAAGGTGTATTTATAGCTGCAGGAGTAGCTGTCTTTCTGATCTCCCTCCTGGATATTTTGTACGTTTCTTTCCTTATGCATTCTGAGTAAGTGCAGGACGGAGAGTTACCAAGGGTAAGGAGACTCCAGGAACAACTGGCACCTCCTAACTTTATGACTGGATTCCTGAATTAGTGTTATTTTTAGGGATGCTCAAGCTAGCAAGTCTAAACTCCACTCCTGCTAGTATGTTAGGCAGCTGAAAAGCTACACAGTCCTAAAAATAGCTGGGTTACCAGCTGATGCGGGAGGCTGGCAGGCAGATGGAATACAGAACTTACTGAACGCACATGGCTGTTTGGGTCAGAGGCACATCAGTTACTGCAGGATTTAAGAAAAAGGAGGCACCAAAAGACAATTCTTTGACAGAGGAATTCATTTCAAGGTAACAGGAAGAATCAAAAGGGAATGCTCCAAAAGACCCAAAATATTAGCTAGATGGCACTGAATATTATTTATTGTATCAACACCTAAAAATACACATTCATAATACTCTAAAGATCCTCTTGATGAAGTAGAAGAATATATGGATAAATGAGAAAAGCAACAATTAAAAGATAAATTGAATTTCCCTAGAACTGAACATAGACATGACTACAAACCAGAGCACACTGTTGGCACTTAATGAATTAAATACCCAATAACAGTAATTAATAATGGAAAATACTATGCTGTTCTACCACTCTTCAGGAAGCTATCTTCAGTCAAAAAGAAATAGACCCTTAAATTGGTTCTTTCATTGAGCTATTTGTATCCTGTCTAGAATAGTTTAAGAAAAGTTAACTTTGCACATTAATTCTATTATAAAATGAAAATTATAGTTTAGAAGGAATAAGCACTACCGTTTCAAAGATAGAATGATAACAGTAATAACTAACCGACAAAATGTGCAGACATCTAGATGAGATGGGTGTGGAAGACAGTTGACCGCATTTGAGACAACTAGGAAAAGACAAGAATAGCACTAGCACAGGGAAAGCAGCTGGTAGGCTCAGCAGTAGTTTTATTGGTACTTCTACCAGTATCAGTGTGACTGCCACACATTTTTGTAACACAGATACACAACCCAAGCATGTTATCAGGTATTCCTGGGCTGCTCCTCTGAGCTTATGTGGATGGAAAAATGAATCAAAACAGGCGATGGGCGATGAAAGACTCCGTTTCCAGCTTGTGTATTTTCAAAATCAGTACAACCAACCTCATTTTCCGCTAGCAACCTAAAAAATAACTTAGGGTGCTCTCACATCCTCTGAAGTCACTAGCATGCACAGTTCATCTCACCAGGGCATCGACTCATGCACAAATTACTCTGGCATAACAAGCTAGGGCATATTAGTTGTTCCATGGAAACTGTCCAAGTGCATAGTCTGCCACGCCACATGCTGTGGTAATTATAAGTTAATTTAGCTTCTTAAATCACATTTGCCCACAGGTTTTGTTTCAGGCTGCATGCAAGTGTGTGGACAGTTACCACAGGGCAGCTGACACACATTAGCTTGTTTTTGTACAGTAACTCCTTCACATGCAAAACACTTAACGTTCTTCAATGTTTTAGAGTTCCCGCTTACCAGCTTTTTGGGGACTCTGGATTTTCCAGATGATCCAATAACAATTATTTATAACTGCACAGTTGAAGAACAGAATCAGAGATAGATACTCAAAAGCAAGGTAATGTATGTTTCTTAAAACTATACCTGAAGGCTCGGATGGTGGTAAGACCTTCAACAGTCTCTGAAAAATGGGAGAGTAATGGTAGCTGAGTGCTGTCATCCAGCTGCTGCAGGTCCCTGGAGAGGGTTATGAGAAGAATTTTGTAAAAAGCTAGTTTTGTTGTGCAGTTATTCTCTTGAAACAGGCCCAGGGAGTGAAAGGGAATATCATTACAATAATTATATATGTAAGGTTCAGATAGAGTGCAAGGCAGCGCTGCAGGTCTCCGAGCAGGAAACAAAGACACCAGGAGGCTTTTTCTTTCAATATTTGAACACAAACAGTGCTGAAGTTCTGAATGGGTCTTTTCCCTTCACTGCCTTGCCTCATTTCTCTCATATTCCTATTTCTTACACTCAATCGTTTATTCACTTAAACACTATTCTGGCACTATGCTGAATATAATTTAATGGGATACCGCAAATAAGAGCTCAAGTTAAGCAGAAGGTAAAATGCAACTTCTTCTCCCTCCCCTCTCTACCCCCAGATGCCAGCACAACTCCTCACTGAGCTAACAGTGACGCATACACTCAGTAGAGTAAATGAGAGCCTGCACTCATCATTAGGTTGTGCTTCTCAGTTTCATATTTCATCACCAAATCAGTGGAAGCACATGTGGGGTGAGATTCTATTTAGTCTCAGGTCCTTCCAGCAGGAAGTAAATTGGTTGCAGACTCCTTCTTGATCCATGCATACATAAAGGGATAAATGCAGCATTGCTGCAAATGCTTCTTGAGCACCACTGGGGGGAAGCTGTATGACCTTAGAAGGAGAAAAACCACAGATATGGCTAAAATTTTTCAACTTGTTAAAACTAAAAGGCACCCAGAACAAGAGAGGACACTTGTGCATGTTGGATCCTTGATGGGCACCAGTACCACCATGGTTATACTGCATTCTCCAGCCTCTCCCTGGCTTTACAGATTTCCATTTCCACCTGATAGGCAGACATCAGTTTCCCTGTTCTGTCACCACATTTTCTTGGACGTGCCTAGCACACAGCCCTTGGGGAGGACAGAGTCCAGTTGGGGTTTTGTGTCCTGTGAACTCTAAGAAACTTTGATCATGGACAAAGACCCTGCTCATGACTCCCAGAAGTTCTGCTTGAAGAGCTGCAGACAAAGGCACTTGTAAAATGACACACTTTCACTATAGTCCCCTTTCAGAGAGGGCCACGGCTTTGACAGGACCAAATTTAAACATGAAGTTCCCCAGCACTGCAATTCTGCAATGCAATCGTGCATTGCAGGTGATGTTTCTATTGCCAGAATGATCCTGGTTTATGCTCTTACCGTGATGCGACTCGGAAGTACTTCTGGATGAAGTAACACATGATTGCGAGGGGAACCAGGGCAATGAGAAACATTGGTGTGACGTATGAGATGACAGCAAGAGCAGATACACACAGCAAAGTGGAACGACTCAAGCACTCCAGGGTAGCTGGAATGTGCTGTATAGATAAAGAAGAATAAGGACACAGAATCTTCCATAACATACCAAGTTTAAAACAGCATTATTTAATTTTCCTTTCTCGCACTTACACAAGGAAAAAAGTGTTGAGGATTTGAGGCACTAAGCATGTCTGAAGGCATTTCTGTGGGGCTGCTTGTGGACCACAATCCTTATATCAGAGGATTACAGATGGGATGCAACAGACGATTTCAGCATCTGCATCAATCCCATGAACTGGCAGTGCAGTCTGGGGTAAATACTGATAATTTGCATTTCAGTCATTTCTAGTTTGGGCAACAGCATTTGCCTTTTTCTCATTTTATTTGCTCATATTTGTCAAGTGAATGTGTTGATCCACTTTTAAAGAAAGTAGATCCTCTTAATTAGGGGGTATCACTGTTGATCTAATTTCACTTTCCTTTTCTATACAGGGCACCTTAATCAAATAAATATTTTTTCAATGTGCATTTAAGATGAGTAATTAATTCTGAACCTAGAAAATCGTGATGCAAGCTGATATAGTAGTCAAAATTATAGATCATTGGTAAACTTCATCTAAATGAGTCTATAATAAATGAAAATCCAGTCTTTCAGACTGGGAAAGATAGGATAACTTGGGAGTTTGAATGCATTTATTCAGTACCTGGTCGATGGTATTGCAGTCAGCTGAAAATCTGTTCAATATACTTCCCAGAGGTGTTGTTTCAAAAAACCTAAAAAGAGACAAGGAATAGGAAAGATTACAATACTGATACTAGAATAGTTTTAATTTTTTTTGTCTTCCTTAAGCTAGGTACTTTATCACAGACACATGCAAATAAATTGACAGCCACAGTAAAGTTTCTCATTTTTCCCCATAACCATGGCCAATAAAATGGCAGTCTTGAATGTAACCCAAGAACAGCAAGCATGTCCTCAGCTCCCTCTACTGCCAAAGCTATGCAAATCATGTGATTACATATTTAAAAACCCTTTCAGATTGCAATTTGGGGTCTCTTAAATTCATGAAAAATGCCAAGTTAAGTCACAAAGCCTTGCATTTTTCTGAGAATAGAAATGCATAACTAAGAACAACTGTTGGAATAATATATTAAAAGACCGTTGCATATGCAAAATGCAAACGTCATTATTGCTATGTAATTGTTAACTGTCCGTTAACTCATGTTGAACCTGAAGTCTAATTCTATCCTGAAAAAAAGTTTGGAAAAAAAGTATCTGAGGTTTTGCATGTATATTATTTCTCCATGATTTCTGGGTCAACTACAGTTAGCTTAAAACTAAAAAGGTATTTTTCCTAATGTTCAGTAATAGCTGCAGGTTTGAATCAAGTTGCAACATTCCTTTCATGCATTAGAAAGAAAACTTATGCAGGACAACAAAGGCCTTTACTGGTATCTGTGCATCCCAGTGTCCTCTAATGATGTGATTACACTTGTCCAAGTTCATAATCTTTCATAGGCTTGCACAATCGCTGCCTGACAGTAAATATTTCCAGTGATTAAGATTATGATGCATGCTATAAACGAACTGTGCAATATATTGAACAATAATTGTGTTTTCTCCCGAATTAAAAAGAGCAAGGAGAAATTAAACGTAATTTAGGAGGTAAATCTCTGAAGTCACAGTCGGGCAGGAGAGACATTTGACTAGTGTCTAGCAACCCGAGTATCCTGAGTACCATTTTCAAAAATTGCTTAGTAGTTTGCTACCTGGTGATTTTCAATGACACATTAAAAAAATGTGATTCACAGTCACCTCTTAATAAAAACTGCTTAGAAGACTGCCTTGAAGTAAGAAACATAAAATGACTACACAATACAATTTGTATTACAATCAGAGGAATACCTCATTGGAGCCAAAATAATTTTATTTAGTAAAGAAGAGTGTAGCTTTTTGGTGACTTTCAAGCCAGTCCACTCCACTGCTATTGATGTGACAAGACACAATACAATCCCAAGACAGCAGAGAATGCTGAAAACCTTAGAATATGGAGAATGGTTGAAATCCTAAGAAACAAAGAGAGTAACAAAATTATTCACTGTAAATTTTGTTTAAAATTTATTGTAAAAACACAAACACAGGATTGAAAAAACGTAAGGAGTAAATCCTTCTTCCTCCCTAGATTAAACTGCCAATGAATTTGAACCATCTTTAATCACAGTTTGTTTTCCTTTGGAGACAGGAGTGTTTGCATGAAAATACAAGATTAATCAAAAATTTAAAATCACAGAATACTACAAAAAACCCCTAGAAAGTTATATTTGATAATGCTATCTGAACGAAAAAGCCATCTTCCAAGTATTTGTTATGGCTTTGTTGCTTTGGTCTATTTTTTGAATAGGAACAGAATATAATATTTTTTATTTTGAAATACTAATTTAATATTAAAATCCAGCATCAATAAAGCATTTTTAGAGATGAAAGCATAACTCCAGCGAAATCATACATGCACCTCCCACACATTAATGTGAATTATTTGTAGGGACTAAATCCTGATAAAGAAAACAATGCCATTTCTAACAGAATGCCTCCACTACTGCTTTATACATGCAGACTACCCTGCTAGGTAACACGGTGGTCCGTTCAATGTGGAATTCACATAAAAAAAATCAACCAAAAAAGCATGCTCATGTTTTAAAAAAAGAATTCTGTGTTTCCCATATGTTATAAAACCTGAAAGCCCTGCTTGCAGTAAGAATGCAACAATGCAGGAAAAAGAAAAAAGAACTATGATATCAAAATTACATTAGAGACCGAGGTTTAGGCATATCAAGGTAGATGATGAAAATACAGTAAATCTAGCAGAAGGAGAACAACGCACAAAACTTGTTAGTTTGATTGCACTGTGTACCTGAAAATACATTAACCCTCAAAATACTCTGAAGTGGTTCTATTACTAGAAAGAAAGCACATCACACACAAATCTTGGAGCAGAGGTTGACCGTGGGAGATCACCACCAGTTAAGTCATAAGAGGAAGGTGAACAAGGCACTGCATACCTCACAGTGAGAGCAGTTTTTCAGCTCTACCTCTGTCTTCCCAGAAATGGCATCCGAGGTCCAGCGCGCCAGGCAGTAGTCGATGGCCACCATTACCGTGTGCTTCAGCAGCTGGGACAGAACCAGCAGTGGCAGAAGGAGGATTCCTGCTGCGCTGAGGTACTTGCCACAGGCTCTCCAGGGCATCTTTGCTCTCTGATGCAGCACTGAAGACAGGTTGTCTTCATCATCACTTTCTGTTACTTCTTCTGCAATGTGCAAGAAAAAAGTACAGTCACACTTACTTATACACATCTTTCATAGGCACTGGCAAGTGGCAGCTACAAAACAGGTCTTATCATACGGGATAAGGAGTGGCTTTGAGATGAAACTACCTGCTCAGGCATGCATATATTAACCTGCTGAAGTTAGCAGTAATGCATGCTAAAAAGATGCAAAAAACCTTAGCACTTGGTGATCAATGTCTTCAGCCATGTTTTTGCAATTTAAAAGTACTGGCTTGATAAAAATGAATTGCAATTTTTTCCTATGTAAAACCCGAAGCAAGTGTGCTTAGCTATTGACAGGTTTGAAGCTCACCAGCATAAATTATTCAATATTATTCCTCTTCCATTATCAAATCATGTTCAAGTATAAGAAAAAGCCCTCAAAAGCTTGGAGGAAGCTATGAGTTCTAAAATCACTGTAGTCCAGAGGCAAAATCAATGGAAACAGCACTCTTACAAATCATGACCCACCTGAAAAATGATTATTCTCTTGACAGTTTGAACTATGTTAATTCATTCTATTATAATTTAACTGTGAAACAGTAATGTAGTGGTACTGGGCTCAAAGGGTGCCATTTTACCTTCATCCTCTTCATCATCTTTCAGCAGAGCTTCCCGGGAATACATAGTCCTCCGGAGATTTGTTCTTTCCAAAACAGTTTTTCTCTCAATAATAGTCTCCTAAAAAAGGGACAGTTCATGTGTCTTCAACCAGAGAATTAATAAAAAAGTTACTAGCTCTGACAAAATTTGTTTCTAATCAGCATATCAGTGAAAAATAAAAGTGAGAATCTTACAGCAGGCAGTCATAAGTGATGGATTTGCTACCTCTGTGTAAAACCAAAGGTCATAAATTAGATATCTGACATCAATTTCAGGTTGTCAATCCCAACCCTCTTGGAATCTTAACTTGGACCGATATCCCTGAATTAATAAGAACTAAGATCAATATCTCATTCTTCCTGTGTTACAGCATTAAAGGCAAAATGTGTTAATGATTTAGAGCACTTGATATAGGCACATCTGAATAACTTCCACCCAATGCAATGAGTAAATTCAGGCATACTTATAGAAGCAGTTGTCAGTATTGCACAATGCCTTTGTCTATTACCAATGCCTTTCATAAAACGGCCCAGTTTAATATTCCTTAGACAGGAATATTTTGATAGGGCTTCCTACCAAGAATGGATCAGAGACAATAGTACCAAGGAAGTATGTGATGTCCAGATGAAGGAATTTCTCTTAATAGATAAATAATAATGGTAATAGTAATACTACATTCATACTAAGTAAGAAATCACACACAGCACGTCAATCCTTGCTTTCAACCCAAGAAAAAAAAAGGTCACATTTTTTGTAAATGTTGATTGCCCTGCCCATCATAAACCTTCTCCAGCTCTTGGTCTTGCCGATTCATTAATGTCTTCCAGTGTTCAAAGAGCTCAGTCTCTGATTTCTGGATGTCCTTGAGTGTTCCTTCTCTCTGGATGTTACCATCTTTCATTGCAATTATCTAAAAAGTTAGAAACAGAAGTGGTGAGATAAATAGCCATGTATCTCTATCTATTTAAAAGCTATGTTGCTGTGCATGGACAGGATTTTCTATTTTCTTAAATAAAGAATATTTCTGCAAACAAATCTGTCTTCTAAAAAGACAGTGAAGTTATCTCTTGACTCTATCCCCTTTACTCAAGACGCTGCAAAACCAGAAGCTTCCTGCACTTCATGCTTTCAGAAAGGAACGCTGCTTTTAAGAAAGAAGAACTGGGTCCCTGTCAGCACACAGGAGAGTGCGTTACTCTTCCTAAATACAAGTCATTAGAGGGGATAAGATTTTTAGAGTTCTTTTACCTCCTTGCCAAAAATATCCTAAAAGGAAAAGGCTTTTAGCAATGCACTGCGTAGAGCATGTTTTGCCCTTATTCAGGCAATCAGATAGGAGCATGCTGGCTCCACCATCTGTTTGATATCATGGACCTGGTAAGGAAAAGCTAGGGAATTTGAATCCCTAAAGCTTTTAAAAGCATAAATAGTGGACACAGTTTGAAAAAAAATTATATATGCAAGACAAAGTCTGAAGGGTGTGGTTTCCAGGTTTCTATCAGTGCAACTACATTATATACACAGTGTAACTACCTTCACTTTAGATCTGACAAGGAAGAATTGGAAAATGAGGCGTGTGGCTTGTAAACCCAGGTGACATCATTAGAAAATAGTTAATGCAGTATTTATTTTTCTCTCTCCCTGGAAACTCAGAAATTTCTGTGGGCAGAGGGTGGGCAAATAATCTATTCCACTTACTGCTAAGAATTTACACCAGAGGAAAGCTAAAAATAAAGCAGCCAAGGATCTTTTTGTTGTCAATTTATTCAGGAAATCTGTAATTGAGCTGGACCTTGAATTCTTCTGAGGGTTTTCCTATGAAGATTTAGGAGGGCCATTTCAAATTATATTTTTATTTAAAATTCCTTAATAAAATAAAATAAATATTCCTGCCACACTCCATTGGGTAAGACTTGTTAAAGCTTAATGAGACCTATGGGTAGGAAAAAACCCTGAACTATTTCTTCAAAAATATTTTTAAATTATAAACTTAATCAATATAAATCCTTCCTGTCCTACAGGCTGTTTGGACCAGCATATTTCATAAAACATTACTGAAACCCAATTAGAAGATAATAAAAATAAAACAATTTTCATAAACACCTAGAAATGAGTCTGACATTTATAGGGAAGATGAAAAAGATTATACTGATACAAGGTCATAACTGTGCATATTTTAAAAAAAATGCAAATATATAACAATTGAAAAAGAAGAAGCTAAGATGGACTTCATAGGGAGGGGAAGAAAGCAGAAAATTGCTGTATCCTGAGAGACACTAACCGGACAACCAGAACCGTGTTGAGAACAGTAGTAATTCTCAAAGGTGCACAACTAAGAGACAAGGTCACAGCAGACACCAGAAAGGATAAACGCTTTAAACATGATAAACACCAAAAACATGATCAGAACAAGATGAATGTCTGTCTGCAACTTTATAGCAGGCCAATATGAAGAACAGAAAGCAGCTGAAATATGATTATTTCTTGAGACAGAGTAACTGCTGCTATAGTCTGTGGAAGCTGCAAATGAGAGAGAAGTCCTGCTAGGAGGTGTAACTGCCATCATCAATCACCGTGGGCAAGAAGACCTGTGATGTTGTAGCTGAGTATCTGTAGGAGAACTAAGTGCAAGGCCATTGTGAACCAATGAACTAAAAAACAAAAACAAAACCCCAAACTCCTTATCCTACTTGATTCGCTTCGTCTTTGACATTTGCAATTGCAAACTGTTATAGAAAGCATACCTTCATTTTTTTTCTGTAAACTACAAGATATAACAAAGAAACCTAACAAAACAATCGAATACTACACATTTCTTAAAATTTTGCCAACATGCAAAGAGTAAAGGTGTTCTTGATACACTATGTACTAGTACTAACCACACGGAAATACTGTTTTTTTCCTTGTATTTCCATGCACCTCAATATCCATAAACACACCTTCTGTGACAGCACAGACAAACTCCTAGTAACATCCCAGCAGAGGCAAGTACGTCACTCAAACATTTCACTGTTTTGAGATTAAAAAAATGAGCAAAATTTTCCAATATTACTAATGGTTTTGGATACTCAATATATTTTAAATGCAGCCTGCTTTCATGAGACTATTAAGTATTAGCTCTATGAAAATCCAACCTATTTAGGTATTCTAAGATGAGAATCCCAAAATTATGGCACCCCAAACTCACTAGCTAATTTTCAGAAGATCTTTATTATATCTCTTCTCGCTAAACTACCACTTGGCGGAAAGATGAAGCGAAAGCCTTGTTTGTAGCAAGACATTGGTGGCACATTCTTGCCTCCTCAGAAAAAAGGGGAAGAGCTTTCTTACCCAGTCAGCATGGGGTAAGTACTGCAGCTTGTGAGTTACTAGCACAATGGTCCGCTTGTCTTCCCGTAGCATTTTCAGGATCCCTTCTTGCATGAGATGGTCACTTAGGTGGATATCCAGTGCAGAAAATGGATCATCCTGTCATGAGTAACAGAGGTCAGCTTTTGGAGCCAGCACTCACAGGATTTAAGGAAACTGACAGATTTTGATACCAGTAAAACCAGTTAGACCAATACAGACAATCAAAAGAGGCCATCAGAAGATGAAAATTGTTCTGAGGATTGGTTTTTTTAAATTGCATAACAAACCTTGAACTGTCTTTTTGCAAAGAGTACTCAGACATATGGTCACATCAGCTATATAAATGCTATGATTTCTGCGAACTTCTCCTCTCAACAGATGTGTTTCACAGCCTGCCTAACGGCAGTACATTGTTTCTGTCAGACTCAAGACAATGCAGCTATGTATGCCTATGGCATATATTACTTAAATGCTCCAGGGACAGTGACAAAGAGCACGTTTATTTCCCTTGTACATACTTGCCTTCTGATTTTTTTTTTAATCCATAAATCAAAACTCTATTAACAAAGAAGCACAAAAGGAGAAATATTGATCATTTTGATGACTCAGATGCTTGACTTACAACCTAGATTATCTTACTGAATCAATGAATTATATGCAGTTAATTTAGGCATAAGTTAATCTGTACCATCTTTTGGGGGACTTGTTTACCTAATCCTATTTATATGGAATTACAAATCTACTATTTCTTCTTGCACTAGTGATACCGGCTGCAGGATTTACTTAGTATTATTATTTCATACTGTTATATTACACTAAAACCAGGCTTTCTTAAAAATCAAATTTTGTTTTCTTTTCTCCAGATGTTTGCTGATAAAGTAGAGTTGAATTTGAATCAATTCTGCTTTCTGAGTGACAACATTGCCACCAGTTAGTTACGGAGAGGTATAAGCAAAGAGGTGAGTGCTTTAGAAAATCCCCTTGAACTTCTCTTCCCTTCAATTTTGCAACAATTTACACTGTGACTGCATTAGATACTTTGGTATTGTTGCTTTCATGTATCTACAAAACCAAAAATATCTGAAATCAACAGTAAGATAAATATGACCACTGAAATTCTAATAACTCAGAGCATCATAACATAAAGCATGTAAAAAGTGCTTTTGAAACACAGTAATTTCCGATTGTGGTGCAGAATATATTCTCAAAAATGTGTGTGCAACCATGTGCACTGTGCTCACTGAGCAAAGATGTATATTGTGAGCTTTGCTGTTGCACTCTTCTGATCTGGCACAGACCTAAACATCACTCTGAGTTTGTGCACAGCCACCTTGTATTCCACGCTGCACTTCTGGGGACTGTAAATGCCAGTTCACAGAACATGAGATTGTTCTGTGATTCTCACACTGTGGATTGTTCTGTGATTCTCACACTGTGGATTGTTCTGTGATTCTCACACTGTGGATTGTTCTGTGATTCTCACACTGTGCAGTCAGGTGAGGCTGTTCATTAAGGTGGCATTCACCAGACATGATTATAATGATGCATTGATTACAAGACACCTGAAAAAAAATCAGTTCACTCTACAGGATTAGTCCGACATGCAACAAATAAAATGTGCTGAGTGAATAAATGTAATTAAGAATAAAATATGTAATAAATTATGACATTAACTTTTTGATATCTGCAATGATCACAAGAAGTTTAGAGAATACAAAACTTTGAATATGAGGTGCAGACTTGTGAGAGGGAAGTTTCATAAGTATTTGTTTACAAAATCAGTCTTAAAAGAACTGAGAGTTGGCAAATACTAACATATAGGACTCCTGATTATTTTTGAAAGAATAATAACCAGAAAAAAAGTTTATTTGTATGTGCTTTTACATTATCAAACCATAAGAGAACCTGTTACTATTAGGAGGCTATTGTGTGCACACAAGGACAAAAGTTACAGCCCACTACTGGATCTGCTGATTTGCAGCATCTGGCCCAACTGCCCTCTACTCTCCTGCATTCTGGTCACATGAAGCAAGCACATACTGATCAGCCTAATCACACGGAAAGGTCTAAGTAACCACCCAGACTTTTAGGGATGACCTCTAATGTGCACAGCTTTTCTTATCCCGTGTGAGTCATGTCTCACTGTCAAAACAGCTGGATTCAAAGCTCCTTGAAAACTGAGCTTAAGAAGGAAGTCCTAAATTGGAAAGCCAGCAAGCTCACTACTAGTGAGCGTGTAGGATGCATCCGTTTTCCCACCTACTAAGCTTCTAGAGCCTGCTCTCACTGCTTTTTCCATAGCACTTCTGTTGGAGCTGGGACAGGATATACAACAAGCAGTTCAGGGTGGGAAGACAGCTTAGTTTGTTGCAGAAAGGAAATACACTAGACACAGGACAACATTAATTTTAGGCCTGAGACAGCTTAGGAATTTCATTAATACAGCTGAGACTATTAAATTTCTAAGTATCAAAGAAAAACACGGGGGGAACTTCAACAGACTGAGAGGGGAAGCATCAGCATTTCAACTTGCATCCTAATACCTATCTTTCTGTCCGCAGCATTTAGAAAATGCTTCTTACCTGCAGGCTAGCTAACGAAGGATATAAATAAACAGCGCACATTTGGCTTAGCTCAGTGAAGTGCAATGTTCTTTGTATGTTACCCATGAAACACTCTAAACGTTTGCATCCCATGCTTCTGTTTGGAGCATAAACATAATGGCACCTACTCACCAGGAACACAACATTTGTCTGCTGGTAAAGTGCTCTTGCCACACTGATACGTTGGCGCTGCCCTCCAGACAGATTAATACCCTGGAGATAAGCAGGAGGAAAACAATCAGACAGTTATAAAAACATCCACTGAATATTCATATTCTGATTGGATTATCCACAGAAGGTTTTCTGGACAAAGAAAATCAGAGAAATTTTTCAAAAATGTGGGCCTGCAATTGAGCTGGAAACACAGTACACAAATTGTTAGAAAAGCCAGAGCACTCCGTCTGGAGCTGTACTCCATACATACCAGAGGGACGGGAAATGTTTAATGGTTTCTGGTGACACAGTGGTGTAGGTGGCATAGATACTATGCAGGCAGTCTAAACTAGACTTCTACTCAAAAGTTAGCCTTATGATTCTGGGTCTGTCCTGTTTTTTATTTAGTTGTATTTTTATAATCATATGCTGTCATATCAGCCCCTTTATATACTGTAATCGGTGATTCCTAGCTGGGAGGTCAGACCATGCTGAGGTGAACATTACCTGGTTGCTATTATACTTGTTTTTGGCTCTTAGTCCCCTGCTACCACCCTGCTCTGAGTTACTTATCCTTCCTGTGACCCACCTGCAGTTTCACAAACACCTTAAGCTCTCATAAGCCAGTACTGCTGCCAAAAGATGCTACCCCACCTTCTCCCTGCCCTCCACTTCTCCCGTCGAAAACCGTTTGTTTGGCTACACTATGAATTGGATTAGGAACTAATCCATTTAAAATTAACATGGTAGCCAGTGTGGAGATTAGGCGTGGAAATGTATCCTTAAATGTACCATTGTGTGGGGTGGTTTGTTGTGGGTTGTGGGGTTTTTTGGTTTTTTTTTTTTTGGGGGGGGGGGGGGGGGGGGGGTGGTGCTTGTTTGTGACAGTGCCAGTATACACCAGAGTAAACTGTTTACCCATTTGTGACTTCTGTTTCCTTTCTCTTCACTCCCTAATCTTCCCTGACATGATAAAGCTTAGTTTGCTGTTGATTAAATGCCTGCTGATTTTAAAATGAAGGGGCTCTAAAAATCTGTGAATTACTTATTTCTACGTTACTCCTAAAGAAACCAAAAAATGCACTGTGAAGTCAGGATATCTGAGACAGCGGCCACAGAATTAGTCAAACATTCTGATAGCAGCACATTTAAATCATTGCATCTCACATAAATGACAGTGTTTCCATGTTTACAGAGCAACAAACTTTCAGACTAATGACCCAAATGTACACTTAACAAAAAGATTACCTTTGCTGCCTAATAACCAGTAAGATTTTAAGAACACAACAAAATAATTAAAACCCCTCTATATATTTAAAACAAAAATAGAAGCCTGTAGCTGTTTACTGACCCGCTCTCCAATCTGGGTTTGGTCTCCATGAGGGAGAATGTCAATATCAGGCTGGAGGGAACAAGCATCAATTACTGCTTTGTACCTGCGGAAACAAAAAAGGTAACGCAAAATCCACACAGATACTGCTAAAGAAGCACATTTCCTACCCGCAGAGGAACAAAAATCAACCAGCTGGAAAAAATCACACAGTGGAAAACATATTTGTTAGCCACTAATTGTTCTAATGGGATCTCTTTCAATCACAGGCAAATAAATAACATTGCAGCTAAGAAAAAGCATCTAGGTCAGCTTCCCAATTAAAAATATTTAATAGATAAAACCAGGCAAAACAAGCACAACTTCTTCCATGGTATATTGTTGTTCTTTAGCATTTAACTTTTTTCATTCCTGGGGCCTTTGTTTCTTGTTTCAATAGCCAAGGATGACAGAAAAAAGTGTGTGTAGGATGTGAATACATAGCCAACCACTTCTTTTAAGGGCGGGCGGGATGGAATACCAGCAATTAACTTTTAAGTATTTTAGAATCTTTGGTGGGCATTTATACTGTATAAAAAGGCAGCCCATTAATCCCTCACAATGTATCAAACAGTGAAATTGTAATAAACAACATTCCCACTCCCAAACAGCTTATGTCCTTCTAAGACAGTTAAACTAGTCAATTAGGTGTAAGCAGAGAATACCGCGTGCTACAGAAACACGGTCCTTGGAAATGAAAATACGTCTACACTTAAGTTCAAGAGAGACTGAACTCTGTCCCTTGTGTCCTTCAGGAAAAACATGGTCAGAGGGAGACCCCGCAGAACTCAAGGTCTTTTGTCACGTTCAGGCAGGCGCAGTGTGTTTGTTACTAGAGGGAGGTGGGGAGCCGTGCGTGAACTGAGGCCTGTGCAACTCCATTACTCAGGGGGAATGGGAGTAAAGCATGCAACACTGCTGGAACCTCTTACCTCTGTTTGTTAAAAGGGCTTTCAAATGTGATATTCTCTTCCACTGTGGCATTGAGCAACCAAGGCTTCTGTGATGCATATGCTACTGAGCCTCTTTTCCTGGGGAAAAAAACCAAACACAACAGAGTTTGCAGCTTACCAGTGCAGTAGGCATTTTTGGAAACCATTTTCTTGTAAAGGAAGAAACTGGTATTAAGTCTTCAGAAATGTTGTCTTTCATTTCTTTTCTTTAGGAAAATCAATAGGTTTCCCATCAAGGAAATACATAAGATGTCAAATTTCCAACAGAATGCTGAAATTGTTCACCTAACTGAATTTCAGTTTGTTCCCTCTTTTTCTGCTGTGAGGTGGGCAGGAGAAAACTACCAAAGATTGAATCCCAACTCCATTTTGATAGACTAATAAAAAAATGTATAGCAGATCACTAGTCAGGCAACACATTTCAGGAGGGACGTTCTAAAAACATATTTTTAAGGTGTTTAAAAAAAAATAACAACTCCACACATGCCAAAAGGCAATTCCCCCCTACTCCCAACACATTTATTTTCCCCATTCTGAGAACTTGAGTCATAAAGTAAGTGGGTAGCCATGGGTAAAATCTTTCTATGTCTATAAAGACAAGAAAAGAGAACAGAGACAAATATTTGCTAAATTTCCACCTGTGGAATTGCCCCTGTATTGTACCAGTCAGAAGGTACAACTTACCAGGTATGGTCAACAGGATCTCAGCATGCATATTTTATTTCGTAGGGATTATTATTGTTACTATTTAAAAATAGAAGTATCTGCCTACTAGTGAAGCAGTAGTGCTTTTGTTGGCTGTTGTGCACTACAAACCTCAGTAAGGCGAGCTGGGAGAAAGACAACACTTTTTATTAGAACAACCTGATACTGTTGGAAAACTCATTGGCATATCACCGTTTCCCCAGAAAAGGGACAAAAGAGGGATCATACACCTAAAAGCATATCTGTTTTCCTTCCAGCTATATCACTAATCCAATATAAAGATAGGACCTCTCACCCAAACATAGTCTTTGTCTGCTAGACAGCCATTACAAGCAGCCTCTTTCTAGTTGGACCTGAATGCAATTCAAACCATGAGCTGCCAAAATACACCAGGCGCTTTATCTTTTTTTATCAGAAGTTAAGGTCACTTGCCCTGCTCATTTTTTCAGGCTTTCACCAAGCTTGCTTAGAAGTCATTATAGGATCCAATTTTCTTTGATGACCTGAAAGAACACACAGCTACAATACCCTCCTAACATGCTTCCAAGTTCAGATATCTGATGGCTCATTAGAATTCAATTATGTTTTATGAATTCTCTTTATTGGAAAATGGAACAGAAACAGAAAAATGGAAAAAAAAGACAGAAAAAAATCCCCTAGGCAGCCCAGCCTGCAGTCGCAAAATCTAATTCAGAGCATTCAATTCTGCCTCAAGAGGGAAGCATTTTTTTCAATTAGTATGAAATTTTCATCCCAATGAATGACAAAAATTGCTCTGAGCATTCCAAGATGAACATGTATTCCCTTCCCGTCCTTTTCATTGCTTGAAACTGAGCCTTTGCTGCTCTTAATTCTCAAAGTGATTGATAAGTTACTTCTAATTTATTTTTTGAAAAATAGTAGCAGGGTTTTTAGGAAAGTGTTTTTACAACTTTTGTAAAAAGTGTTTTTTTGTTCAGTGAAGATACGGGCACAGCCAGTTAAGATGCACTCCATGCTGAGAACCAGCACAATGCCTGGGGACACCATTCATGTTTGGCTTACATTCTGCTTTTAGGCCATCAGTGAGAATTACTGCAAGGAATTTGGCAACAAGCAAAAAGCTTGCCAAAACTCATTATGGACTTAGAATTTAGTAAACCTCTCTAAATTAATCTTAATCGCAAATTGACACTAGGATAACATATCAGGGCAGATCATATTTCGACATAAGCAAAAAGCTTGCAAGTGCTTGAATCATGAGAGAAATCTATTGCATATCTACAGCGCAATCAAACAAATCTTTTACTGAAACTGTGAGAAACATGTGGCCAAAAATCCAGAGAACAAAATATTCTGAAATGGAGTGTGCAACGATTTCTCTGAAAGCCTGCCTCGAACCTACCTAAGCTTTCACGCTTAAGAGACTGAATGCAAACAAATGGCTTAGCAGACAAAAACTTACAAGGAATTTAGTCTGCAGGCAGAAGTATATGCCTCCTACCCCCGGACTGCATAAACAAACATGCATTTTCACCAAAGGAGTGCAATTTTTTTCCTCTGATAACACAAGACAGACTAACCACGGCCTCTCAATTATCACAGAGGCAGACAGCAAAATCCAACCTTACAATAAATAGGGAAAACCTTCCCTGAGCTCCCTGGAGACTATGTGCTTTGGCTAATATAGAATCAAGCCTGTTCATTAATTTAGAATCAGAAACAACACTGTCAAGGTTGTTTAAAGTTATTAATCTAACTCTATCTTCACATTTCGTTAAGTCCAGTAGGCTCAGTATGCATTCAAGATCACTGAAAATAAGACTATTTGACTTGACTATAAGACTATTGAGTACTTGACTATAAGACTATTAAGGAACATTCATAAATGAATCTCAGTGCCTTAATAAACCTACCAAGCCTGAAATGTTGGCAATTTTTAGAAGAAAATAGATGCACTTAAAATGCAATGGAGTTATCATTATAATGGTAGAGGAAATAATACACTGCAAAGCCTTTCCTGTGTGTTTTGGATCACTGACTACAGTTTTATCTCGATTATTTTGCACAATTCATGAATTTCTAATATCAGCCAAAAACTCAAAATCAAACATTCTCCAGATGAGAGAGAAATGTTTACTGTCCTGCCCTATACTATTACCGCATGAACAAAAAACTATGTTTCCATCATTTTCAGTCTGATGGTAGGTAGTAGAACATTCTGATTATTGCCAGTCCTGAGTATTCAGGAGCATACTTTTTTGCCGTTATTAAACTGCAAGGGCCACTTGCTTGTTTTTACTTCTAAATCTTGCAGTGGCTGCATACAGAGACAACCAATCTGCCTTCTGAGGAGGAACTACTCATTAAGTGTAGACAATTCCGAAGAATGTTCACAGAGTCACAGAATGGCTGGGGTTGGAAGGGAGCTCTGAAGGTTCCCATTAATTTTTCAAGTACTGTACCTGAATTCCGTGTCAACAGGAGATTCTTTCTCTGGGCTGCATAAAACAAAGAGAAGGTTGGGGTTTTTTTAAATTCAATTATTTTAGACAATGCAAATAACACCTTAAAGTACTATCACTATGCTATAATTAAAAATACAATAAAATGACTGCACAACAGAAATAAAACTCTCTTAAGTATGCTAAAATTCTGTACCATGTGATATTGACCTAAAAAAGGTAAGGTTAAAGCTTCAATTTTGAGAAGTGCTAAACAACATTGTAGAAAGTATTCAAGACCTATGAGCTAAATGCTCAAGACCTCACAAGACTTTGGCTCAAAATACCATCTGTTTTGAGAACACCAAAAATGCTCCACAGCATGCTAGTGCAACAAAACCACGAGGCATGTTCCTACAGCAGTTAACCAATAGGTTAATGCCCAGAACATATGATAATGTAGGTAATCGCTTCACACAGTCTAATATTCTTTCCTACTTTTTAACATGCTTGCCATACTGTTGTGCATGTTATCTCACTGTTTGCTGTCCATCCCTGTAATAGTTTCAAACACGTGAATGTCGAATTCTGATAATTTCTCTTGTATCTTGTGGGTTCAAATGGTTTTACTTTAACCTCCCTCAGAAATTGCAGTCTCTCTTTTACAGAAAGAGCTGTGAGATTTCCAAGTATCCTTTGCCATGAAGCTTACTCGTTAGATACATGGAACTCCCTCTTGTACTACACACAGATGGGAGCAGAAGTTCTTCAGGACTCAGTCTGACAACCAGGTAACAAGTCTGAGAAATAAGGTAAATGGGAGAGAAGAGGCTAATAAATCTAAAGAAAAGGTAGTAGAATAGTTGGTGTGTCAAAGAACCAAGAAAATATCCTGGTCAGTAGAATACACACAGTTTAGCATATGTCAAGAAAAGGGACATCGTATGACATTTTTCTTCCACTGATTTCAGTAACGAAGTTCTCACTGCCTTAGGGACAGAACTGTCACTTCTACAAGATTTGCCATTCTGGAGGTTTGTGCGCCACACGAAAATGACAACTGTGTCGGAAAGCTTTGCTCTCAGTTGATTTGGTAGATAGTTAATCACGTAAAAATAATTTCTGTGCAAGGATCCCTTGCCAACAGATGGACTAATCTGCTACTCCCTACACTTCTCAGTTTGTGTGTGTCTGAAGAATGCTAGGTGGGAAAATAAACTTATGACAGGATGTAAAAAAATGAAGAGAAGGGTAATGGGGAGAATTTGCTTTAATACATGAAACATTTAAAGCAATACTTGATACTATTTTTTAAAGTGTAGCATTAGGGAATAATCTAGTTCAGACTTTAAGAGAAGGATTTTCATAGACATACAGGAAAGTTGAGATATGATTTTCAAAATTGTCAAACAGCAATGTTTTCGTAGAAGAAATCCAGCTCTTATTTTTGTAAGTCACATGGGTAATTTCAAAAATTGTATCGTAAGCTAATTAATGCAGTGAAAGTTCCACTGATTTTCAGAATTCTGACTTTGAAAATCTCAAGCACAGATTTTAGAAACCTTTGGTTCCTTCTATTGCAATCTATTTAGTAGGAAGACCAAAAATTGCATACAATACCATACCTGACATCTTCCCCCGTCTCGCTGTCAGAAGTACAGCTGCATCACAAATAGAAAGCAAAGACTGTTTACTTAAGGAAGCACAGGCAATCTGCCCAGAAAGAAAAACTATTAAATTCCACTTAGTGCACAGACTGCAAACAGTATTTATCACAGAGCTGCAGAGCAGCATCTGTTCCTTCTACACAAACTGACTTGATTTTAGCGGTCAAAAAAAAATTTGGTAACTTTTTTTTCCCCTTCTAAACATCACATTTGACTCAACAAATAAAATCGCCTCCACTTTGTCCTGGAGGTGTTAACAGAACTGAGAAGTCCTAGTGTGACAAAAATGCAGTTCCATTAAAAAAAAAGGACATTTTCCAGGAAAACAAACTGATAATTTTTGATACTGTATTTTTCCATGGCAGTAACTGCACCTTTGCAGCATATAATGGGTTAGTTTGAACCCCAAATCCCACCTTCAGTTGACTTGCAACATGCTACGTTCTGTATCAGCCCTATCCTTGGGGAGATGTGCCCAAATCTGTGGGACAGGTTTTGACTTCACTATTTTTAAATGTGTACCAAGATGTTCACAGAGTTGTTCTGACAGAATGACTGGCCATACTTATCACTGATGTTAGATTCAGTTCCATTGAAAAGAATGAAAAATCTGTGTGTCAAGTGGTATAAACAAAATCAAGGAGGAACAAAGTTTTTCATGCTTTAAAGACAACAGTCTCATTAACTTCATGCTAATACCATTTGCTTAATCCAGGAAAGAAAACTACACCTGCAGTTTAAAAGGTTGGTTTGAGACACTTCCAAAAAGTTTATGCATAGTAAGCAATGACTGTATCTAAATTCAATTTACTGTAGGATTTGAGAGCCCCAGCCAGCCACCAGTATCTTTATTTCAAAGGTCAGTGTACTGAACAAGGCTTTCCCACAGTTACCTCACACTCCACTGGCCTTTAGCGACTGTGTGAGCTCAGTGCCACCTTCTACAAACACCCCTGAACCTGCTGCATATCATTAAGGAGCAACATATTCTTTACAGAAGCTATCAAGGGGCTGAAATAAGGAATATCTTTTCCAGCCCTTCCATGCACAACACCAAGACCCTGAACAGCAAACGTTGGTTCCTGCTTCACAGACCACCCCGAAGAAGGCCAGGCATCCGTTCTGCTGGGGAACACCCTGATAACTTACAACATGTAGTATTTGTACATGACAGCAACTCCCTCTCCGCTGTGCTCTTTTCCTACACCAGCCTGCAAGACAGGCAGAAAACTGTGCAGCTCATAATGCATCAATGTAGCTCAAGAAGCAGAGATCAGCCAGGGCCCCTCGTGTCTAGCACAATTTACCTGTGCTTACTGCAGGTCTGCAGCTTTGCTCCAGTTTCTGCTCAGAAACCAGGGCGAAGCGCCATGCTCACGGGGCACGAAAGATTTGCAGAGGGTAACACGAAGTGCAGCAGTGCACAGCAACGTCCCGATTTCCTCCGTTAACCACGTTCTTTTGCTACACAGCACAGGTGCCACAATTTTCACACGCAAGTATTGGTAGATCAATTCCCAGGGAATTGCCCTTGTTCTGTAGCTGCAAAACATTAATTCTCCATTTGGAGTTTTAGCTCAGCCTTTTCAACCCATTTTTTCCCCCTTTGACTTTGTTTTATGCCTCCTTTCCCCCCTTTCCTGCATACTGCTGGCAATTAAGGATGCATTTATCTCCTACCAGTGTTGAAACGTCAAAGTCATGTATGTTTGGTAATGAGGTCTAGATCTAATATTTCAAGGTGTATGGATGTCTAAAGACGCAAATATGTGCTACTGAGATTTTCAAGCCTTCAGATCTCCATTTCCGATTTAAATAAAATAAAGTACCTGGATGTTTCTGAAAACTCCAGTAAGCACATACTTATAAAAATTGATGTACTTTTTAGGCATCAAAATAACTTTAAAAAGTATTGTAATTTGATTAAAACAGTCAACTCCACATCAAGTGGAAGAAAATCTGTTAATAACCTTAACGAATCTAGTATTTCCTTCACCTTATAAGGACTCCAGATTCACATGGGAGTATATACGACTTGTTTAGAAACAAATTACATCATTCTGTTTGAGCAAACTATTTCTCAATTAGGGCAATTTTCTGATATGATTTACTCCAAAAAGATTTATACTATAAACTGCTCCCTGGACTTCAACTGGGACTATTTAAAGTGACATGCTGCCCAGAAGAAATTAGCATGGCATATACTGTAATTATTTACTCAATAACCAGTCACAGCAATACTATTTACCATCTGTTCAGAATGTAAATAGTAAACAATGATTTCTCTATTTTTATTAATCTCTAACCATATTATAAAATATTTATGCTGAGATGCTCTCAGTCTGCTTTGGATAAGGGGCAGTAATCTGAGCTGGATCTTCCAGGCACACAGTGTAATAGAAACAAAACAACAAAATCAAATCACAAATGAGCCAGTGCTCACTTCTATTTAGCCAATTCCTAGCCAGGAATAAATTACATTTCTTTTTAAGGTTTTGAAACAAATAATTTACAGAGAAGCAAATAAAGATGATATGCAGTTAATCCTGTTTTATCAATAGAGCATGGAGGCACAGAGAAGGGAAATGACTTGTGCAAGGTTATCCATTCAGACCAAGGGAAGGGCCAGGAATAGAATCCAGATTTCCTGAGCACTGAGTGACATGTCAGCAGGATGTATCTTTTGTCTTCATAGCTGTGACCTTAGAGGAAGGGAAGGGGAAGGAAATTTGGAATTAAATAATTCAGGACTATTCTGTAACGTGAATGACTGAAGCCAAGCATTCATCTCATCCCAAAGAGCGAGCTGTAACAAGGATCTTACTGATTTTGGTGACACATTTTATTGCCTGAGCTAAGTCTGTGAGCTCTGGTGATGACTTGGTAAGACTACTCTCCTCAAACCTGGGATAATGTTGCATGTACCTGGTCAGGCATTAGTATTTTCTTAACAAATTAAGGGAGCTTTCATCCAATAGCTTTACAACACAGGTGTGCAGCCCACACTGACTGCATGTGTCATTCTGAATAGTCCGGTGCACATGGTAGCAGCTCTGAAAGATGAGACAAAACCTAATCTGTCCCTGTGCAGCCAGCACTTACAGTGCTAAGATTGTTTCAGCCACAAGCCCCTTTATACACATCTGACAGATAGCAAAGCAAATGTGATAACAACTGAATTTTACCTTGTGATACTTTGGCACATGTAGAGGACATGAAAACCAGTTCTGACCTTTACACTGTTGTGAAGCACATACTTCTAAACAAGTGCTATTTAAAAACACAGTCTGATCAGAACCATCATGTCATCTGTTTTAGTTTAGCATCAGACATTCAGATTACACTTCTTAATCATGTTATGTCATCTGTAAAAAATTACAGCCTTGCTGAAATGAAATTAGCTCACCTAATAAGGCTGCAAGGATTCTGTATGGCTCCTCACCAGACACTGAACTTCTGCTTAGAGAAGTGTGTTTTAATGGATAGATCACCACAGTGTGGAATTTTGGCTTCTGTTCTCATCCCCCTCACCAGCCAAAAGGGTCACCCTTCCTCTGTTTCATTTTTCCCACCTATAAAATAGGGAACCTCCTTCCCTTGTACTATTACTAGTAAAGTATGTGCAATTATGAGTAGTGTGACCGGATTATGTATGAAGGCTGGATATAAATAATATCTCTCTATAAACACTCAAGGAATTTGTGAGACTTGTTTCACAAAATCAGTGCAGAACCCACTGGGTAACAACAACCCTCTGTCCATCAGAGTGCATGGATTTGACTTACAGTTGCACTGTTGTTCCTTCATCCCAAATCAGTTGGAAATAAAATTAATTGTTTCTCTAAGTTCTTCTGCAATTTGTTAAGCTTTACCTACAAATAATTGTATCCCAAAAAGCAAAGTGTAGTCTGTATGGCTAGGAAGTACTGTAAAACAAACAAACAAACTAAAAATGTTAACACACATTAATCAGACATTGTACTAGACATAGCAGTAACTTACCAGAAACCACATACAGGAGTTGTGTACATATTTATATATTATATCATTATACAATATATTGGTATATCATTATACAATATATTGATATTATACCATCTGTCACTTAGTTTGAGGGCCAAGACACCAAGCCCTAACAGTACAGCTGTTGGAGTTTGGTAGCATTTTTATTCCTCCCTTCACGGCCAGTACAAAAGTTAGGCACAAGTATTGCCTATATCTGGCTGTCAGAGCGCAGCTGCTGGGTCCCCTTGGGAAAGGAGGGAAGGACATGACTATCTGCCTCTTGTCAAATCAGGCAGGATGCACTGGGGGAGTACCCTGAGGTCACTGCCACTTACAAAAAATCTCTTCAACTTCTCAGGCACTAGACCGGCGCTGGGATGGAGCACACATCTACAAGCACAGCCAGGGACCACTCTAGTAAGCCAGTACCTCTTTATAGTTCCACTCAAAGACATGAGCCTACGTCTGAAAGTGCAAATGCCTTCTGTAGTAGCACAACGCTTCAGCTAATGAATTCTGATTCTAAATTAGTAACGATTTCACTCAGGTTATGTTGCTGGAGTGCAAAATGCCCAAGTATGGTTATCTATTCCTATGAATGGAATAGCTAGCTTGTTTGACCCTGGCTGTGGGTTCTTTCTGATGTGCTCCCCCACTGTCTGGGTAAGTTTTTTATCTTGAATGTACACCTACAAAATCCCTGACTCCACAAAAAGGTTCCTGGGACAGATTGTGGCTTTTTTTCTGCATTACTACTCAACGCAAGCTTGATTTTTTAAATAGCACTACCTGCTCCACAATATGTTCCCAGACATCTTCTGCATCTCACCAAGTATGGCTAGCAAGAGAGATGACTTACCACAGCCAACCTGTCCTACAATCATTGTTAGCTGACCTGTGAGAGAGGAGAGCATATATAAGCTTCTGATTTATCAAATGCTCATGAAAAAACATCTTATTCTGTATCTCTGATGTAATTTTTTACCTTGAGGGATTCGGATATCAATGTTGGACAATGCTGGAGGGCCTTCAGGTGTCCAAGTGAAAAACCCATTTGTGATCTATGCCAAGATGGAGAAAAAAGAAACAGAAAACCAGCTTTAGAGCTGACTTCTTTTTTCAACATCAGAGACACTTCTTCTGTTTTGGTTACACTGAGCATAGGAACAGCGTTCGCCTTTGCTCACTGCAGGAAATAGATCAAGTGACTGTAAAGGCCTGTATGCTGATGTGCAAGAATCTCTGAACTCAAACAAGCACAATTAGAAAAGTATGGAAAATTCCTGGGGAAGAAGGAGTTGCTGTTTAGGGTTTCTTTTGTTCTGTTATTTGTAAGGTGGGCACATGAAATAAGTGAAGTGATTCCAACATCATTAAATTATATACAGGGTCATGATTTGCTCTCTGCAGAGCACACTACTGAGTGTCCCTATAGACACACTGCAGCATATACAGCAAGTATGCAGTCCAAATTCCAAACAGATTTGCAGAACTTTCCTCAGAAATTATATGTTGCTGCCTATTACAGTACTTTCCTTTTTATTTCTGATATGATTCTCAGATAACCTAGGCTTTGTGAGATACAGGAATCTTTTCACTGAAAAAGACTAAAAGCAAGAAACAAAGTTTGTTCAGGACTTTAAGTGAAGGAGATTTTAATGGATACTGTGAAAAATGGGAAACAGGAGACAATTTTAAAAGGCCTGTATTTATATAGGACCCTCTACTGTTGCTTTTTCAGAGCCACTGAAGCCTTCAAAGCCTTTCAGCAACACAAGGTACACCATGTTTTGATCTGAGAAGAGTGAAATGGGACATCTTTATCCTACCGTGGAAAAAAAAGTGATACTCTTATCTTGGGGAAACAACCTGAAAAAATGAGCAAAAGAAAGTGTGGTGTTCCTCCCTCTAGATTACCGAAGGCAGCCAGAGGATCCTGTCTCAGAAAACACCCCTTCATGGGCAATGAGCTGCAGACAGACAGTACTCTGAAACTACGGGAAGTTCCCTGACCCAGGTGCTGCCCGTGACAACTATGTCAGCAGATGGAGCCAAAGATTGTAGCTGGTCCTGGCTTTCTGTTCAAGGCTTTATAAATACTGTCCTTACAGAGGTTACTGCTCTGGCCTCTCCTTTGTTGTCACTCCAGGCTGTCTTCTGATCCAACACGCTTGCCCCAACCTTTGCTCAAATATTCCTCTTATTTTCCTGGAAGTCTATTGAAGAAGGATTCTGCACAGCATGTCAAATGACAGCCTCTAAAAAACCTGAAAGCACTACCAGTTGTCCTACTTAGTCCCATGAAACGGAATTATTCATTCTCTTATGCTGAAAATGCAAATGTAATAGCAGACTTCCTAAATAAACAGCATCATCACTATAACAACCATCAGGATTTTTATTACTTCTGGCTATTTCTATAGCAAATCAAGAGCATCAGTCTTCAAAGTGGCATGGGTAATATTCATTTCTTTTTCAAAGAAGTTAGGTTAGTTGGGGGTTAGTTTTTAATTTCATCTTGAAAGGCTACTAGGAATTCCAAAAGAGGAAGGGAAGACCCATAACAAGATTATTTTAGGAATGTTTAAAAAAAATCAGTTTCCATTTTCTTCATACCATTTTTCCATACAGGCATTGGAAATGGAAGACAGAGTCTGGCATACATAAAACGCTGGACCAGACGATCTCTCGAGGTCCCTTCCAACCTGGGCTGTTCTATGTTCTACGTTGGAAATTTATCACGAAAGCAGGCTTATGACTTAAACACTTCAAAGGGAAAATTGCTGCATGAAATCTAGAGGGATATACACAGCTAATCACAATATAGAGGTCAGTAGTCAATTCTGAAAATGGAAGCCATAGAAAAGACAAGTGGAAGTTAACCTTTGATATGAGCACAAGTGTCTGACAGTTCACATCAACTGCTGGTTCTTGAATTTGAAACTGCCATCAGAATACAAAAGTGACTATCAGTGAGCTATAGTAACAGTGTTATTAGAGTGACCTTCATATCACCTTTACACAAAAATCATCTGCTTCTGTGATGTTAATGGGTCTTCTCATGTGAGAGCTGTAATTGTTCCAGTCCTCCCTGGCTGGCCTCTTGCGGTTAACAACCTTGAGTGGCTGTGCAAAACCAGAAAGACAGAAATACGGAGTAATTGGTGGCAGTACCAGCAAAATGTACACAAGCAACCATGTTATGACCTATACAGTTCAGGATATTAAGAAGAGTTTTTGCAACTGCAGGAAATAATCAGTAGTAAATGGAAAAGTAAAAAAATTATTCTGGGTACAAGTTACTCCAGCTACTTCATCTGCCATTAAACATCATTACGCACCACTGCCTGGTATTTGCTGTGATTATCTGCACTTCTTTGCTCTGAAGACTTATCATGCTCTTCTCCAATTTCTTCACTTGACAGGAATTCACTCAGTTTCTGCACACTGAAAGGCAAAAAACGGAATTACACCTCAACCTGGAATGCAAAACTTTTGTTCACCGCAATGTTTATTATAAAGCATCCCTTTTAGTATTGAAACTACTGTCTGCTGCACAGTTTGTTTTCATTTGGTTTACAGGTATATGAAAATGTGCAATGCGAAGTTACTCTGCAAGGAAGTTGACAAAACCTGCCCTGTTTTTTATTAACAGCTATGACGTTTTAACGGTTTGTGCAGGTGCTTCTCAAGTCTTTTTTTTTCTGATACCACCAGAGAGATTACACAAAAGATTTTTCCAGGCGTTTGGCAAGACACAGACCAGCTACAACAGTAGCTCGTTTTGAAGCCACATGCTAAAGTAGAGTTAGTGTCATTTATGTTACTGAAGTGTTGCACAGTCATTTCTACTGAACAGTCTTACGAAGCTAGGAGTCTGATGAAATCCCTACACCGTGAGCAAAATTCAACCAGCTATGACAAAATACAAAGTAATTTGTATTTTGAAATAAGGTAACATGAAAAAAGGTAACATGATAAAGGAATATACCTTAACAGAACAGCGTTCAACAAATGAGATATAAAAGGAATCCTGACAACCAGTAACGAAGAAGAATGCACAAAATCTTCCCAAGCTGCTTAAGATTTAATTAGCTAAGAGATAATGTGCCTTTATTATGACATTTAACAGATCACGACATCAATTTAATCTCTGTACCTGACTTTATAAAATGTATGGCTAATCTACTCACAGGGACAGCAAATCAAATTTGTAAAGGAAGTGGACTGAATCATGAACTCAACATCAAAAGGGCTCAATTAACTGGAAATAAGTTAACTATCAGTCTCCAAAATGATAAAGTGCCAGAAGGCCTTAAGCGTCTAAAAATAAATTTACGGACAATGACTGAAAAAATTGATTTCAATATTTAGCCTTAGGCTAACTGGTGAGAAACAGGCAAACAACGCCCCTGTAGCATGGTGATATGTGGCTATCTGTTAGCATGCAAATCTTAAAAAATAAAAAGAAAAAACCCAAGAATTTATTTTGCATTCCATTTCCAGGGATTTCTTCTTCAGAAGGAAACTTAGTTTCCTCTAAGAACCTCATGAGATACCCCACTGGTGCCAAAACCAGAGCATTACAGCAAGGCATTACAGCACTGCCTAAGGCAGGTTCCCTGTACAGTTAGCACTTATCCTACAAGTAGAGATCGAAGCCATCTGGGGAACCCCTAGGAAAGAACTGGTTCTACAGTTTTTCTGTGAACCTGCCCACTTGTTAATGGCAGCTGAGAACTAAGAGATATACAGCAGGATGAATTTAGCTAGAGCAAGTACTACCGTCTAAGCAACTAAAAAGGGTGAGAATATCTGGGATGGGACAAGAGGAGTAATAACTAATTCAGGCTCAATGCTGGACCAAAATTTCTTAATGGGAAGGTCTATTATATCAAAGGAGAAATCAGAAGCCCCATCACTAGAGATATTTATATCCCTTTGCACAAACCTCTGGAAAACAGGGCTAGGAATGATCTTACCTTTTTTGTTCAGTGAACCAGATATTTAAAAGAACATTTTAAATGCCTTTAAATGGACCAAATGATGGTTTAGGTGTTGCCTACATGGAGTTGGTATGCAGCTGCACCTACATTCTCTATAGGAGAATTACACTGACATTTGAGTAATTGCTCTGAAGGTATAACGAGCACATAGAAAAATCCCGGGTATCTAGAGCGGGAGAAAGAGAAGACAAGCAAACATATTCTTGGACCACCTATACCCAAACAAGATCATGTCTTTATTAAGCCATTTAATAGCTTGATTTTTGCTCTCTGCTCTCTGGCTGTGTAACAAGGTGGCTATACTCTAAGTGCCAAGACTTTTCTCTGCAATCCCTCTGCCCAATGCTCTGCTTAACTCTGGAATTGCTGCTCCTGTGGCAATTACCAAGGAAACACAGTACAGCTGTGAGAAACTCTTATGCTAGAGGCAGCAACTCATATTTCAGGATGCCACACCGTTCTACACTCTTAAAGATTAAAAAGAGTACATTCTCTGCAGAGCTCTCACTGACATTGCAATTTCACTAGTATTCCAACATCTCCATGGCAGAGCTTATTTTTAAGCCACAGAATAGACGTATTGATTATGGTTATTTGCACAGCTGGCTGAAAAAGCGGTTTCATATTAAACCCAGTAAGATGCATAATGCCACTTGACCTTTGCTAATGGAAAATTGTACACTGTACCCTTTGTCCTTGACGACCTCACATTTAAGAAATACATCAATTGTCTGCTCAATCTCAATTTTCAATGGCACAAACACTCTACATATTAAAAAAACTTTTCAAAGAGATAACAGAATTTCTGACCTTCCTAAAGGCTTTCAAGTTTCCCCTCTCAGAAGCAAACACCCTGGCCCCACAACTTGGAAAGTTTGCAGAGGCCCTATGTGGAATAGAAGCTTAAAATCTGTTTTACCATTGGAATGAACCACAGTTGTTCTTTTAGAGTCAATGACAATCCTTGAGGATTCTTTGCAGTTGGGCACATGTCTAATGATTAGAGATACTAAGTTTATTTGTGGAGATTGTTGTCCCTAATGGCATCTGGCATCAGAGACCGTAGCCAATATTAACAGAGCAGGGGCTGTGAAGTGCCCGAGATGCAAAGCCAGTAACACCTCTACAGGCTGGTTTCACTTGCTGGATTGTCTTCTGCTTCACTTAGTTCCTTTCTGTCACTAAAGGAGAAACTGTCTTGTACACTTGCTAAAACCAATTAGAATATCCCAGCCTAAAGAAAGCTGAAGTACAACTTCATCAGATTAGGTTGCTTTTACCTGATTTTACTGATCAGCTACTCTGTAGCAGGAAGGTGTAACAGCAGGACACAGTTATAGCAAGTAAATACTCGTTGTGCTCTATTAGTGCAAACAGAGCTTTCCACTAACTGTCTTGCTTTTTCACATTTTCCAAACTAGTTAAGCAAGCATGTGTTTGCATGGGTTGAAACTATCTGGCATGTGCTTCCAAAATACTGCACTGAAGGGTGGAGTACTGGGAAGACACATCTAGCGCAGCACCAGCAGCACTGGAGCAATGCGCTCTGGCACACTGCCTGGGTTTCTGCGGTGCAGATAGCCAGGAAGACAAGGATCACGTCAACTTTGGTACAGAGTTTGAACCCGGGGATTCCTGTCTATGCTACAAATGGCAGGGCAACAGTCTTGCTAACAAGAAGTTAACTACAGAATAACTCATGAACAACTCCTGGCTAGCAACAATTAATACTTAGTTGATGCCAATTGTTTCAGAATTGTTCCTGCAGCATTAACAGGCACGCAATGAATTCACAAAGAAAACTTTAGACAAGCCACAATAAATGCCCACTACCAGTGCGGGCTCCCAGATAGTTTGCTGGCTGCAATCTTAGCATGACAATTTGCCATGACTAGGTGCTACCACAGTGGCAGCGAAACATCTCATGCCAGCTGCTGATGCTCTCAGGTTTCACACTTCTTAGGAGAGAGGACGCAGCTGTGGCTTTGCACTGTCAGGGAATTTCAAAGCAGCAAGGGTCATCTCAGCCTCCTGCCATAGTCTCCTTTCCATCTCCAAAGCGACACAAAGGCAATTAAGCAAGGGCTGGTGTCCAGTATCTGTCCCATAGCTTAGACAAGCTCTTAAGACAGCTATATTGGAGGTCACAAAGAGGTCTGAATAAAGTAAGAAGCCCAAACTCTCTCTTCCCCTCTTATCAGTCAGGTAGAGTTACACAGCATATGAAAGGCATTAGGACATTTTTACACAAGTCTGTTGATATTCAAAGTATAACTCCCAGTGACACAGCAGTTCTACTGGTTGTTATTTCAGTTTTTGAACACTCAGACTAACATGTACATAAGAAAGTAAAAATTCATCAAATCTGGAGTAGACATTTAGTCACTTAACAGTGATTTTTATGGGTTTTTGTTTGTGTGTTTATTTGTTTAAGTCTAACTCTCCACCAACAGGCAACCTGTCAGGCAGAGGGGTGGAGGCTGAGCACAGACCAAGAGACACACGCTGAAACCTATGTGCTTCTGTGATTACCTTTTTCCCTTCTACATGCTTGATGGAGGGGAACATTTGGGTCATTTACAAAACTAAATCTTCAGTAAATTTCCACTTCCTTTCTTGTTACCACATATATGTTGCATGCAGTACCAATATAGCTCAACCCATTCTAAGCAATGAAGTACTAGCTGTGGACCACAAAATATTGGTTGTGACAATTGTATCAGCAGAGAGCTTGGCCCACATGCTGCAACCAAGGGAACCATGGAAGGTAAAAAGTTGGGAAGCAGTTTACAACAACAGATAATCACCATGCTATTGTAAAAAGAACAAGAGACATATTCTCAAAAGTCGGAGAGGTGATAGCAAAGATATTAATTTTAGAGTTCTCACCTTACTAAAGCTTTGACAGTGGATCTAACCACACTGGAGAGCAGGAACAACGGAGACACAAGAATATGAAACAGGGAGATGGAGGCAAATGCCACCGATGGGGAGAAGTCAGCCCTTCTTGTCAGATGAGCATGGACCACAAATGTCTACAAAGAGACAGACATCATCATTAGTGTTTTGTCATCAGGAAGGAAACACACAAAGACTTCATATTTCATAAGCATTTCATTTACAGAATCTTAATTTATACTCTCTTAACAGTTTGGGGAAGTGCTGCATACTCCAGACTGCTTGTGGTCACAGTTGACAAGTGGGCATTTTCCATTCTCTCCCAGAGGAATTGCAAATGCGTAGCAGGTTTGCATCCTGTCCTCCTTCTTCCTCATTTCCACGTCACTTATACTTGAAAATGCAGTTGTAATTAACACTACTTAGAGAAGTCCATACTTACTATAAGTACAGCTGCTATTGGTATTGCTGCATTCATAAAGACTGTGAAGGAAAATACGTAGGAACATTTAGAAACAATTTCCATTCAGACATGCTAAATGTTAAAATACTACTAGCACTGGTTTACAATGGTATTTTCTATGCTTAAGATAGGAAAAATGCGCATCTACACACATCAGTACATTGTTTTAAAATGCCTACAGTTTACTTCTCTTCATGTTGTAAGAACAGACAGTGCACCCTAGAAAAAGATGCCGAATTTACTGGTTTTGAGCTGCAACCAGCTGAAACACAGTTCAGGTGAGGGGCACTGCAGGTCTCCATCTCACGACAGGCAGAAAGGCCAAGCTGGTACAAGGCCTCGAGCTGGAGCACCTCTCCTGTGAGGACAGGCTGAGAGAGTTGGGGTTGTTCAGCCCGGAGGAGAGAAGGCTCCAGGGAGACCTTACTGCAGCCTTCTGGTACTTAAAGGGGGCTTAAAAGAAAGATGGGGGCACACTTTAGCAGGGCCTGTAGCGACAGGACAAGAGGCAACGGTTTTAAATGAGAAGAGGGCAGATTCAGACCAGACAGAAGGAAGAAATTTTTCACAATGAGGGTGGTGAAACACTGGCACAGGTTGCCCAGAGAGGTGGTAGATGCCGCATCCCTGGAAACACTCAAGGTCAAGTTGGACGGGGCCCTGAGCAACCTGCTCTAGTTGAAGATGCCCCTGCTCACTGCAGGGGGGTTCGGCTAGATGACTTTTAAAGGTCCCTTCCAACCCAAAGATTCTACGATTCTGACATCTGGCAGGCGACTTGAATACCTGACAGTGAGAGGAAAGGAGACCCAGCAGAGGCTGCATGGGTGACAGTGAGGGGACTGCCCCGCAGGCTGCCAGCACACCTAGCTCTGCCCCACCCCGCAGCCCAGCGGTTGGACCTCCTGGGAGAGCCACTGGCGTGTACGTCAACTTGTGATCTACTCCTGGGGCACCACTTCAGAGGTACAGGGCTTTGTGGCACCCTCAGGTTTCAGAATGCAGTTCAAAGGGTAAGGAAAGATTGACAACCCTGCACTGTATTGTTGACTTAACTTATTCATATGGAGGATTTACTCATAATTACTCCTGCTCTGTCAGGCTTGGCTACTTTGTGAATGTCCTCGGGAGCTCGATACAGGTTCTAACGGTACCTAAATGTGTGAAGCCTTGATTTCAGCTGAGCCCTGAGTTATTAAAATGCAAACAATGAACCAGTTTCCTCCCTGACCTCAAACAGTGTCTGTCTCAGTGCCCTGGATTCCCTCACTATAGCAACTCGTACATTAGGACATTCAGAGGTTATTAAACAGATGGATGGGGAGAAGCAAGCAAATACCATTTCTGTATAGGGATCTCTTTTAGATCAGGCAGGAATATGGGTTAAGAATGCAATAATAACCAGTTATCCATCTGGGAGCTGGAGTCAGAACTATAGCTACAATCTTACCCTGCACGTCTGTCTCCTCTATCACAACCCGAGTACATTATATAATCATCACCTTTTCATTTTGACCTTCGCTCAGCTTTATTTCGGAAAGTAAACAATACAGAGAAAGAATATAGAATCTATAGCTGAAGTAGAATTAAAAGATAGGTTCACATGTAACAGAAAAGAAAGAGGTTAGCGACTACTTTTTTGTTTAAACTATGCCTGTCTTTTTTTCCTACCAGGTATAGCCAATGTTCAGACAGTAAAAGTGCTCCCCAGGTACTTCATCTGAAGTGGAGTGCCATCATTTGACCCATAAATACTTCTGGGTGACTGCCTGGCCATCTTTTTTTCTGGGCATAAACTCCTTGAAGAACTTAACATAGTCAGATGTTCCTCTTTCCTACATTTAGAAGATCTTTAATGAATCCTATAACATACTCATAAACTCTGTACTCAAGCTTAAATAAAACAGCTGTGTTATTTCATGTAGATCTAATTCCTTCACACAGGGAAATAAAATAATTTTAAAATATAGGTATGTTTGTGTACATAATACTAAAATAAAAGCCTTTGAAAGACTACTATGTATTAAAGCCCAGAAATTCATAGTTTACTCCTCACCCTAGGGGGGAAAAAAAAAATTATTTTTCTGAGGAAAACATTCTTTTCTGTATCTGAATACAAAGCAGCTTCAGTTCAGACTTTCATTTCTCCTAACTATTCTACTTTCTGCCCAGTTTTCACACTTTGTGTAAACTTCAGGTAGTTACAGCACAGAAATTTTGAAAAAGGGAGACTTGCTGCCTGCAACTACAGATTTCTTAATTCTATTAAATCGTTGCATTTGCAACTTTCTTTGAGACTGCTGCAGGACATGAGTTTGCTTTTATGCATGAATCTGATGAGAGAATGTAACAAAGCTGATAAACTTCTCAGAGACGGATCCTGCTTTTCTGCTGTCTACAGTATGAGATCATACTTGTCAAGTATGAAGCTGGTTGGATTAAATATACTGTAGGGCTGGCAAAGCCTGCTGCAGTTAAGACAGCTAGGGTCACTTGGTGGCTTCCAAGAAGTCGATCTGAATTTTGCTATTATGTGAGATCACAAGTACATCCAAGGACTTCACTTCAAACTTCTTTCAATCAAACAAATACAGGTTTATTGAGCCACTGGAATTTGGGTGTTGTTTGTGTTTTTTTATTTGTATCTTTTCAATTATGCAAGTGTCCAGAATGATAAAATGGTTTCTAAAATAAATTTATTTTGCAGCTAAGACTTTTGGTTTAGTTAGATTCAGTCAAAAGTACTTTGTTACTGGAAAAAGGCAGAGTGAAAACTGGGAAAAACATTTTCAGTCCTTTCTGAATATTTTAGGATAGGAACTGTTATTTTCCTGTGAGAAAGCCTGGAGTTACTTTGCTTCTAACAGATTAGGCAAAAAAAAATCAAAGACTTATGAAAATGGCTCCTTTCTTTCTCTGTCTTTCCTGAATATATAGCGTATACTAAATCCTGCAAAACTGAACATAGAATAATCTTACTAATCAGTATGAAAAAAAGTTACATAGGAATCTTCTTTGCTACAGTTAAAGAATTCACTGCTGACCCTCAAAAGAACTTTGCAACCCAGCTTTGATTCTGGTGGGTACGTTTCATTAAAATTATAGGAAGAGCTAAATTCTATAATAGCTCTTTTAGTACACCTGAACAATCCCATATACATACAAACTGGATCCAGGCACAGGGGCGAGGCAGATGAGATCCAATTCCCATGCGGTCTGAAATGCAATTTTCTTGTGGTCTAGCCAACGCTGCCTTGAAACTTGTAGGTGTATGTTCTGTAATCTAATGCAAATCTATTCCCCATGAATAGAAGTAGCTCCAACCACATTCTTTCATTCATGTAAATAACTAAGTGTATTTAGAAAAAAACTCCAGAGTCTATTCAAAACTGTATGTTAAAAAAAGTATGTCTAAAAATCTAATTTCTGCTTTCTTATTGTTCTAGGAAGTGTCTGCCTTCCTCTTGATCAATAATACATAAGATCTTGGTCATCTCCTGACTTTTTCGTTCTTTTTTTTCTTTCTTAAAAAAATGAAATTATATGTTCACTATAATATTAGCAAACACATTTTGTGCTACTTATGCCTGTCATTCTTATTATATTTACAGTAAGAAAAAAGGCAAGCTCTCCTATATTTATGTCCCCTTTTTAGTCTGCTAAAGTGTAAGTTTGTAAAGATCAGTGTCATTTCTGCTGAAGACAGAGGGTGTAAGGAACTCCTAGGCTGAAACTATAGGAACCTTTTATAAGCCAAAATGATATGCACCGTCAACATAAAAAAGCTGCACTGGTTTACCCCAGACACGAAATTATCCATTGTATCTTACATACACATAAATATCACACATAATAGAAAACAAGAATGCAAATGCAAACATTGAATGGTTCAAGAAGCATCAGTAAATATTTCGACTTGTTTTTAATAACACAGGTTCTTATTTATGTCACTATTTCTTTACAGAATAGTCAGTACTCTTGGGATGAATACACCTTTTCCTAACTGTTACAAATGATACTGTGAGGCTTTAAAATCAAATAAGCCTCCGCAGCTCCTTCAGTCCTACAGCTGAACCTGTGGCCCTGACTATAAATACATTTTAATGCCACATGAAGCACTGCAGAGAAAGGGAGCACATCTGTGTTGATCTGGGTTGGACAGAGCTCTGAGCAGCCTGCTGTAGTTGAAGATGTCCCTGTTCACCGCAGGGGGTTTGGACTAGACGACCTGTAAAGGTCCCTTCCAACCCAAACCATTCTATGATTCTATTCTACTCTCCAAGCCAGAGAGCTCAGGATCCCCAGAGGGAAATTCTGGTCTCAGAAGTCAATGAAAACTTCAACTTAATGTCAGTTAAATTCAGTGGGATCAGGATCTTTCTCTCAGAGTGCATTAACTATGTGATCATTTGGCAGGGAAGAAAGTTAGCTGCATATCTCTTGGGCGAGTGAAATCAAGTAATACTAACCAGACTGCAAGTTATTTTCCTAAAGTGTAGCCTTCCTTACTAGTCTAGAAACTGTTTGTACAGATACCTTTTGGCATTTGAACACTTCTCATTAAGTTTCCATTTCATTAATATCTTACAGATTATATGAACAGCATTCTTCAGTATGACTTGACTTATTATTTCTCAAGTATTACAGTACCAGTTACATAGATGTTGCATATAATCCCCTCAAATACAGAGTTCAAGTGATCCTAGGTCTTTCTAAAAGGATAATAAATGCCTTAAGGCAGCTTGAAAGATAACATGAGACAAAGAATCTGGACATAGAATGATGAAATTGCCAGGATTCTCATACTTTTCCTTTCCAGGACATAGAAGTGGTCTTAAGAACCACTCATTTTTATAAGAAATCCAACTTTTGAGCAAGAAAGTTTAAGTACCATCTCTTGGAGCTTCAATGCAAAGACAATTCCTGTCACATATTATGATACACTGTATTGTGCAAAATGCAGGAGGAAAAAAACCAAGAAACATCAATAAAGGCTTCTTCCCGAATGCTATGTTATAGAGGAGAATATTGCTGGCTGAAGGTAGCCTGTGAAACACTTGTCCCTTAAAAGCTTTTCTCCAGAAAAATTAATGCTATGAAGCATTTATCTTGACTTTCTCTTTTAGGCATGTTTCCCATACAGGCAAAATTCTACTGAATTAAATGGAAAGTTTGTCTAAATGGAAAGCGAGGAGTACAGATCAGAGCCTAAAGCAACTGAAACAATCTCAACAGAGGAATGGTAAACTCATTAGTAGCTAATAATGCAGTAGCAATTCAGCTGAACAGTGGATTAGAAGGAAGGAAAAGACTTACTGGATATGGAGGTATAAAGGGCAAAAGACTTGAGGCTAGTCATTTCTTTTTGTCTGGTTTCCTCTACACTGCTGTGAAAGATGTGTTCCCAAGCATAGAGTTTAAGGAGTTTAATGCCTCGAAGCATCTCGTTTGTCTTCTTCAGTCTCTCATTGGAATATTCCTGCAACAGTTACATACACATTCACTTAAAGACTATAATTAAAGCAGCTGTCTCCTAAATTTAAGGATCACACAAAAATTGCATGTAGCCTCTTGTAATTAGTCAGGTATCCTTTACTAGTTCTGTCCATTCAGATGTCTTCTTGTTGTGTTGCACAAAGGTGAGCTTCCCTAGAGCTCAAGTGAAAAGGCCATTGGTTTGCACTCCTAAATCATATAGCTTGTACTGAAAATTTTACTGCTCTGCCAGCCTTCTGATCACTTGCGAGGCAGCCTCTCATGACTTCTACTGCCCAGCACACTGGCTGGACAACGTAAAGAGCAGATCAGAACAGGCAGACAAGCCACGACTGGGCACATGGCTCTGCCCAATCAACATGATATGGACACAACGGTGAAGGGTTTCAAAGCAGCAAGGCCACATTAGCAAGAAGCTGTGATCCTGTAGGGGACCTCAACTCTGAGCAGGGTCAGCTGGCCCAGGCACAAGAATACACTGGTAAAGCTACACTCCCATGCTTTACACATAACTGGAAGTTATGCTGCTTCCAGTTTTCAGGCTAGCTCAAGGATCTTTGTACTGCACTACATTGCATAGTGGAGTCATTTCTAGCACAAAACATGCTGCTCCCATCTGCAGGAAATCTTAGGCGATGCTGACTGTATGCTTGGATGCTACAGGGATGAATGCTGTCTGCATTTCTGGAAGGGTGTATTCTGTTGATGTGAAAGCATTATTTTTCACACAGGAGGGTGCACAAATAACGCTCATTACCACCCATGATTTGCGGTGTAAGATATTCCAGCAAGCTGTCTGGCTACATTACACGTTCATATGGCTTCCCTGGCAGTGCAACAGTCACTGAAAGTGGGGATAAGGTTCAGAGCAGCTGGGCATGGTAATTCCAACGAACCAAGGTAACTTTCTTGGCAGTGATGCAGGCGATTCAAATTATAGACAAGCCAAGTGAGGGATCAAGGAATAGCTCGTGACTTAGCAGACCTCTAAGCTCCCCAGTTGATGAGGGAGTTAGGACTGCCTGGAGGTTATTTAACTAAATCAGTCTGACAGATTTCACACCTATGATGTATCTGGGGTCTGAGTTTGGATGAAGCATTCCTACTTCCTTTCCTCTTGGACAGTTTGGCCTGCACAATTCATTTATTTGTGCACCATCTGACTGCACAAAGTCATTTCGGTCAATGATTACTGACCATTCACATTTGCAAGCTAAAAAGATCTTCAGTTTTTTTTGCTCTTAGGGAAAGATTCTTATTGAAAAATAGAAACCTCCAAAACGGCATCTTTACTGCTTATGCTTATCATGTTTTCACATTCTTGAACATTACAAAATGTTTGAGCATCAGTTCTTGGTTAATGTCCACGGTTAGCTTTGTAATTGTACAATAAAATTGTAAACCAACGCATAATTACCAGAGGTGATATTTATATCGTGTCCGAGGCTGAAGACACTTACCAACGTGCTTCTCTGGGCCTGTGAGAGTTTTGTCGCTACAAAGTACTGAACAGGTGCAAGGACTATGATCACTGCTGCTCCAATTAAGGCACTGATTCCAAGAAGGTAGTAGAGCAGAAGAACTCCTACAATTATCTGTTGGGAGAAAAGAAAGTAAGGGGAAGGCTTGGGATGGCTTCACTTTGGGTATGCACCAGAGAGACCAATCACAGGGTAACTGGACAGCATGTTCAAAACCAACAGTTGCTGCAGCTAACCCTAGCCCCAAATGTCGTACGTTCTGCATCGCTGGCACAGTGGGGCATCATCACTCAGGACATTCTGTCAGAGCACCAAATACACCCACCCAGTGTTCCTCCCCAACTTGTGGATTCTGTGTATTTCTCTTTCGTGGGCTCCCTGTTATGAACAGTAAAAGAAGGCTGTACAGATTTGTGTATCTTCTACAATGTAACTCTCACATCTGTTTAGAATAACTATTTAAAAATAAATACATTTATAAAAAAACAGTCTTTAAATAAAAAGTTATTTTAAAATACTGCCAAGTAATACATTGAGATATTCCCTTTAGAGTCACTATTAAATATTTTTCCCTACTGGCCAGATGACATAGCATGCATTTTCTTTGTCTTATAATTTCTTTTGTTTCTTCTCTGACATTTAAGCATTTTTTACACTGGGGGAGAAATTACATCTCTCAGTTTAATCAGAACTCACTAGCCTTAAACACCGGGACTTCCACGAAGAAGGAATGCTTCTTTGCTTACTATAGAAACTAATACAAAATAATATTAATTACCACTATTTTGCAAATGTTAACATGACATTATTACTGACCAGTACATAAAAAAAGGAACATCATAATCATATCACTCATATCACTAATAACCTCCACTTCAAATAAACTCTAACAAACTTGCAAGGAACTGTTTTAAGGATCCACAGTATTAGAATGGCAACAACTGTTAAAAAAAAAAAAGGTTACAGAAACAGCTTAAAAAACAAAGGTTTGTCGTTGGATAAATAAGAGTCTAGAGAGAAAGCCACAGTCTGGATGTAAAGGAATACTGTAAGCTGTTCAAACTCAAAGAAGATATGCAAGCTACCGATGTTAATTACCAATATTCTAATGACTGACTCCTGAACAATCTGGAGAATTGACATTCTATATATATTTATCATTATGAGCAAATAAATTCATCAGAAGACATAGTGATAGAAAGTTCATGTCATATATCATTTCCCTTATTTTAAGAAAATAACTGTAAATTTCCTTAAAGCATTATCTACTACTCTTGCTATATTTGCATATTCTCATAACCCTCACAGAAACACTGTATTCCAGCATTTCAAAGCTCAGTAGTCATATGCCCATCCATTCCCACACATATTTATGGGAATTTGGGTGTTTCCACAAAGAAAAACAGAGTCCTTTGTTTCCACACTTCCATCTTGACATTGTCATGAATTTAAGGCACACAGAGAAAAAAAAACAATTTTTTTTTTTCTTAACAATTCTTTTATGCCTCTCTGCAGACAAACTAAAATGTGACTTTTAAAATGAGTCACAGCGTTTACTTAGGAAACATGCAGTAACATTGAAGTAAAGTCCTATTGTATATACACCACAAATCTAGTAAGAGCAAAGGTTAAATTTTAAATTAAAAAAATCTTTCAGTAATGAGTAAGTGAACTTCCACCTGAAGTCAGGAAATTCATGAGTATATGAAGCCAAAGAAAACATGCAAGGCCTCTGTCAGATAGCCCTGGCAGAGGTCCCCTCCAAAACTTGAAATGGACTTGGTCTTTACAGATCAAGATATTCATTCCCAACTGCTTCTTCAGGGGCAGACAATGTAAGCAGTCAAAATACAGGAAAGCATTGAACAGTGCATAGTTAAGAGATGTTCAAAATACCAACTCAGTGCAGAACGCTGACTCCCTGCTTTCCCCAGTCACTGCTGGTTGATTGTCAAAGACATTATGGGACAGGCTGGTTTTCTAGAAACAAGAGCCTCAGCTTCTCACATAGACAAGGGGAAGGCTATTCCAGTTACTGGATCCTGAGGGAGCTGCTAGCTCACAGCTGCTTCTGTCCCACCATCCTGGCTATGGAAAGGGTCAGTCTTTGCAAGAAAAATTCTATGTTTTCAATAGATTAAAAATGATTGTATTTTCATCTTCTTTATATTGTGATAATAAGGGAAAACTTTTAAAATATATTCATTGTGTATGGGACAAAGAAATATATTCTTAATTTAAGTATACGTGCATCTGAAGAGTGTTGAAACCTGTAAGCATTGTTTCAAGTAATTCTATATTTATCATACCACACACTACAGAGTCAAGAGTAAACAGTACGTAGAGAATATCTGAACTGCTGGAGGACAGTATCTGGCAGATGGGAAGGCTCTCATCAATATATCTGAGAAGGTAATGAACACTTTCCTTCCCTTTCATCAAAATCCCAAAGCTCTTACATGCCAGAGATATATATCACGAGCAAGAAGCTCACCAATAGCTCTGGTTATTTTGTCTTGATTATTTATTGAAGATAGCAAATACTTTCAGCCAGAAACTGCTTTGTAGCCAGTTTTGAGAGAGACAAACGTCCTTTCATTACAACTGTAAGCTATCCCTGCCAATGAACCAGGGATATGAGAATACAGGATTTTTTAATAATCACAATGAAATCAAACAGCGATGTTTCTAAAATGGAAGGGGGAGGAAAAGCCTTTATAAGGCCTCATTTTGCTCCCAGGGTTTGAGCCAAACCTCCTGAGGGCATCTTTCAATTGATGGGCATCCCCAGACCTCTTTTCATGGATTTCAATGGCCTTCGGACAGTAACCTAAGGCAATAATAAAGCTCTTATTGACTCCAGTCAGAGCAAAGATGGGGCTCAAATTATCTGGACTGTATAGAAAACCTAACATTATGAATGGCTATTACAAAATCCACAGCAGATGCTGAAATGCTGATTGTTACATTAAGAGCTACAGAACAATTAAAAACCTGTTTTAAATAATAATGAAGCTTGTTCAACTTTTTATTAGCTGTCTCTTGAGCATCCAGTAATTGTTTTCACTGCCTCATAAAACAAGGTATTGAATGAATGTTGCGGAAACATGTTTTGAAGAAACCTTTGTGACCAATGTAACTCATTGATTTGTGCCTTGCAATACATGCACCTTCCACAAAACAGGAGCATGCTTTGACACTGATTGTCCTCACCTGCTAAGGAGCATCGCAGAGTGAATTTTAATGTAAATATACTCATATTTTCAGAAGACTGTCAGAAAATCTTCATGAGTCTGTGACTTCTGGCAAATTAGAGCAAAATGTTGTTGCAGAATATGCAATGAAATTGGCTTAATTCTCAGTTGCACTAAAGCATTTTCTACACTGAACTGCCAAAATTGTCTTGCAAAAAGTGTACATGAAATTGGTACCTCTTACATAGTCTGTTTTACTAACAGACTTATGATGGAGACTAAGCCTAGGGCATATTTGGGCCCTAAAAGTTGTCATCAAAGGGGTGGACTCTTCTTAATGTCTCATAGTTCTTTCAGCATTTTAGCAGTATACAATCACTGACTTACTGCAGGGTACTTCTAGTAAATGGACAAAAAATACCCTGATATCCAAATTATGCCAATCTGTAACCATATTTAATATGATACTTCATGTCAGTTTCTTTTCACTATAGTTGTCTTCTCTTTTGCAATTAGAAATCAATATTAGGATGTGTTCCTTGATCATTGTTTTTTTCCCCACTTTAAAATAATCTGGTTCCCATTTCCCACTCCCCTAATTTCAGGGAAACCATCCAATGCTAAAAAATAAGTCAAGTTTCTTTCTGAAAAGTTCCTGCTGCTAATTGCTACATCCATCACCCTTTTTTAATTCTAGAAAGTAAAATGTTTTTAACTGGCATATAAACCTCTCCAGAGTAGATCAGGAAAACGAGTCTATACCCCAATGTACTTACTCCTGCACAAGAGAGAGACAAATGCAGTTACACTGTATGAATGCAGCCACACTATGACCTGCATAAATATGACTACAATCACATTAAATCTCTAGTATTTTAACAGGTATAGTTATATAAAGCTCACACATGTAGAGTAAATGCAAATTGTGCTTTCAGACCTAGGGTTAAAAAAGTCATCAGTGAGTAAGCTGCTGATTGTTTACACCTTGATGTGCTCACTATCCTGATTTGAGGCTTTACACAACTCTCATTGGAGTTAGCAAGAGTTTAACCAGTGATTCAAACAGATTTCTTCTTCCTCCATATCCTACTGCAGTCTCAGAAGCAATCTGCCCCTCACTACCACAGATATACAAGACGACATACGGCAACATATTAGGTTTCAAACACATACAGCAAAAGTGTGACGATTCCCAGAGTATTTCAAGAGGACACTAACTGGTTTTCCAGAGAGAAAATAATCCCCAAAAATGGAGACTACACAAGAGGACGCAAGATGCATTCAAGAACTCACTATCACTGACAATGAAGAAGGACTTGCACTGCCCCTCCCCAGTATTTTCCTCAGTGAGGAAAAAAAACAAACCCAGGGAAAATAGTTAAACCAGAGGGTTTTCTTCCAGGTTAGGAAGTTAATCTGGTTTACCACACAATCATATGATTTTAAGACAATCACAAAGGAGGACTTGCTCATCTGATCTGTAGCAGCTCGACCAAAAACCTCTTGTTTTTGACAGGAACAACTATAGAATCCACTCAATTCTAGTATGTACCTTAATTGTCAGAAAAGAATCCAGATTTCCTGATGGCCAGCAGCCTAGTGCCTTACTCTTTGAAGGACATGAATATAATTTATATATATAAATAACATAACATATAATAAATTATAAATAATAAATTATGTAAGTTATAGAATCACCTGAATGTCTGGCTTTTCTTCCCCATTGCCAACTTTTCAGTGTAATATTCTTATATGCTCAACATCTTCAATAAGAAAATCACTAGTACCAGATGTTAATGGACACAGGAACTCCTAAGCAACACTCCCAAAGCCATTTTAGAAACTGACTGGAAATATGATTCGCCAGTTGCAGTCCATATACAGGCTCATGAAAATTATTTCATTTTTGGGCAAGAGTGGGCAACCCAAAATGCATAGCTGCTGTATAGATTATTTGCAGCTTTCTGACTTCCACACCAGCCAAATCAGCCTCTGCGTAGTGCTAGAACCAGACCGTCTTTGTGACATGAACACAATGGAGTTTTCATCACATTTTTGAAACTAAATGATACTTTTAGAAAATACTGAGTGAATCAAAAAACTGTGCTGCCTCTTTTGTTCGTATTTGCTTATAGCATTGAAGCACTCTCAACATAAGTATACCGAGTGGCTGGAAGAAAGCAGAAAGAATTGCAGGGTACTGTATTAATATCAGATGAAACTGTTGTGCTTTACTGTCAATTTTCTCAAGAATTCATAAATGGAAGTACGGGAGTTTTCTACAGTTTTGTTTAAGTACTGTCTCTTCCAAAATTTTGCACTCTGCACAAATTTGCACTTTTCCACCATTTCACAAAGTGTGAACTTTGAAAAATGATCCAAGGTTGTACTGAGATTGCTCTGACTTCCTCCCACTCTGTGTCTGCTCTACTCTCTTACTAGTGTAAACTTAATCGCATGGCTATCCAGTGAGATTCACCACTTCATGGACTCAGAGGAATACTACCTCAATGAAAAAAGACTAGTCTTGATCAGATTAGTTTTTCAGTAGCTCTGCAAGCTCACGTGACACAGTGCATAATCCACAGGGCTGGAACAATGAAGGAGGTAAAAATACCATCTTTCCATGTTGGACATAGCATACAAACTCCTGTCTCAGTAAGGGAATAGGCTTAAGATAAATTTAAATCAATTGTGAAAGTACCTTCTGAGATGGGACTCTGCTTCCCTCATCTTAAAGACTTGCTAAGACACAGTTGTATTTCACTGGGCATTACACAAGGCTACAGGACATGGAACCAGGAGTCACCAGGTGATTGAGTGTGACTCAAAAGAGTGATCTGTGTCATGCATGTGGGAAAGGAGGGATGAGAGTGATATTTAGAGACAAGAGACCAAAGACTGAGAGGATACCCAGAGAGGATAAAGTAGCAAAATAATTTCATATAACAAATGAATCTGTGGAATTTCGTATGCTAGAATTTGTTATCCATGAGGCAGCAGTAGTTTTAAGGGATGTCCAAAGGATCATCTCTAAGAAATCATATTTTTCAATAAACTGCTACTTTTTTCAATAAACTTGCTTCTACTGGGATTCAGAAGATAAATGATTGCAATACATTCCAGTAAATTCCCCTGATGTAATAAGTGAGTGCACTAGAATAACATAACCTGCTGCACCCTATAAATTCTTGTTACAAATGCAAAGCGTATTTGGCAGCAGTCAAGATCCTAATACAATCCTGAATACCCAGAGTCCTGTCACAGATATGAAATATATTACGTACAACGTTTCTAGGTATTAAGAGATTGAAATGTTATTTCAAGTTATTCTTTAACTTCTTTAATATCTCTACTTTCATAAAATTTATGAGCAATCAATCACTACAGACTGACAAACATTAATAACAACAGTACGTGCAACCTCCTTACCTGTACTGGCATAGCCCAAAGGTTAGGGCAGAGGAAAAAGAACCACATCAGCTGATTTGTGTCTATGGCAACCAGGTTACAGATCTGGCCTGCAGTCATCTCCCCCATAGACATGTTAGAAGTTGAAAGCTGCATAATTTTATTGTATATTTTTGTCTGGAAGAGAGATCAAAAGGTATTAGCATATAGATTTCTAGCTCCATCTAAAAGACAGGTGTAGTCCAGCAAGCTGAGGGAAACCAACATTCCCAGTAACCTGAACGAAGAGCTTAAAGATTGGCCTTTCATGTTATGATGAAAAATTTTAAGCTACTGTCATACTGTTCACCCACAAGAAGCACAGTCCAATGAGGTACATAATGGTTGTCTAAATACTCCCTTTTTGCATCCCTGTGGATCAGTAAGAGAATGAAACCTTTATTGCCCAAAATGCCCAAGAACCACATTAGCCACTATGAGTTCTACCTCCAGCTTCTCCAATGAGTGTTCTTGCTATAACTAGTGCTAATAAAATATTATTACATTCCGTATATAGTAGTCAATATATTATAATCCTTTTTATTTTTTCCTGGCCATTGATTCAGATCCCATCCAACCTCAGAACCATGTTCCTGGCTAAGAATGTTGCTGCATTTCGGCTAGAGAGCTCAGTCCCATTACAAAGTCTAAATCACAGACAACTGATGTAACAGGTCCAATTTTGTACTGAATTAAATAGCTGCCTCAGTGCAGAATCAGGCACCATGTATAAAAATAACTTAACACACAATAATAAAAGTGTACTTTTACCAGCCAGTTTGGTAAAAGGCTACACAGTGATGCTTTGTAGTCATGAGACTTAGCTGACATGAGGCGCCCTGACTTCAGTAAGTGCCTTCAGATCAAGTGCCAACTGTCCATTAGGAAGCATGAAGTCATATAAGGCACGTTGAACAGGTGCAGATATACACAGGAGAGGAAGAGAGATAAAATGTTTAAGGAAAATTGAAAAATCATAGCAAAAAAAAAATGTATAAAAATACTGGCACAGAGACTGCCATTACACTAATCCTGCTGCTTAGAGTGATGGTAGAAATTTTCCAATCTGAATGGTCCAACGGCTGGCGTTATCTGGGTCTCTGTGTAATAACCAGTGCAGAGAACACGAAGTTTTTCTTTAACAAAATTAATGTAGCACTGTTTTCCAACAATTCCCCTTTTACACTTGCTGTGGTCCATATTTTTTCAGTTAGTTGCAGCTCTTCTCCTTGATACAAGACATGCAATTCTTTTATGTATATTTTGGGCCAAATTTTTATTTCTTTAGGAATTTTCTGCTTCACTCTAATAAGGGAAAACCAATGGATTGGATCTAGAAGTCTAGCAGCTGGCAAGTGCTTCCAAGTGCAAGATCAAAAGAGGATTAAACAATTACGCTGCTATTGAAAGCACCCATCCATCACACAGAGTTTCGCAGGATCTATGTAGTTCAGTGGATAAACAGCGTAACTTATAAGACTGGCTTTCAAACTGTCAGAGGGTCAGTTTCAGCCAGTGCACTTGGCAATATCACATTGTAATCTTACACTTAATTCTCTCATTTCCAGACACACATCCTTGTACATTACATAAAACTTTGATCTGCTGTTTACAGTTACACAATGATTGTGTGATTGTGGACTCCATTTTACCAGTCTTACTTATGTTCAGTGATTACAGACTCCGTAATGCCTGGTAGATTTTGTGGCATGACCCATGGAATAAGACACCACTCCATGCATTGGGAATACAACCTAACTTTTGTCCGAAGTATATTTACAAGACATTTTAAAGCTATATTATTTGCATGGGATGTTGCAAAAATGTGCCTTTGAGATGGGAGAGGTTTAGTTCAAACCTAAATTCTTTCAAAAGTTACTTTCAGTTTTACCATCAGCAAATTTATGCTTAAAGGTAAGAGGAAATACAGCATTAGATATTACAAATAAATGTTTATATATATATAAAATTACCAAATAAGATGCAGAGGAAAGAGAATGCAGGTCTAAGTTAACACAGTCTTTAATGGCAACGGTTACATACAATACATTTCAGGAGAGAAGCATTTCAGAATTTAATGACTATAATTATAATTTGTATTTACAAATACATGTATGATTATATAAAAAAAGGCTAATTAATAATATATTGGCTACCTGTATTGCACCTCTTAAGTTGATTCCTGTTTCAATAGCAACATAGTACGATGCTTGAAGAAATGTCCTTTGCAATAGAAGGGCAAAAAACAAGAGTACAGCCAAAACATAAGCGTTGGACAGGAACTCTTGAGACGAAATAAAGAAAACACCAAGAATTTTAGTCTATAAAAAAAAAGAAAGTTAGAAATCAGGTGCAGTAGTAATTTAATTACCAGTTTTGCATAATTAATAAAGCAGAGATAACCACAGCTTATTACTTTGAAAGTGTTCCCATCTAAAACCTCACAGTCTATCTATTCAAGGAAACAGTCATATAATGTGCCAACTCAGTAAGCTTTATTTAAATGTAGAATGACATTTATAGGATTTCTGATATCCTTCCAAAATGCTAGGACACTTTGAGTAACTCCATATGGTCATTTGCTAAAAGATGTGCACTGCCCGTTGTCAGAAAGGACTAGTTAATGTCCTTTCAGGGAAATTAATCTCATTGTAGCACCTCAGGTTACTGAACACTAAACTTACCTTCACAACTTGCTGAAAACACATCCATCCAACTCCTGGAACTATGGACATTATTTTAGTTTGCAGCATCTTGTTCAGCATTTTTATTTATGGTCATTACCTCCTAGCAAGTTCATGAGATCACCAAGGTGCATTTTGAAGCATGTCTATAGCTTACCAGGAAAGCAGTGCATTTATTCTTGATTATATTTAACAAGCAGACCCCTTTGGTGGCACAACTAGTTGAGAGACTGGCTCACCTTGGGAAGCCTTCTGAAACTAAAATGTCTCTGCCTTCCTCTTTCTCCCCTTGGCTCCTTCACAACTTCGATTGCTGTCTTATGCTGTCATTAAAGGCAAAATTAGGAAGAGGTCTCTATTCTTCTGTTTCCTCTCAGAGGACTTCTTGTCATTTACACTCCTGCTGTATTCCTTGCTCAGCACATTTCTTCTTGCCTACTTAACTTCTTTGCTCTTGGCATTTTCAAGACTGCTTTAAGACTTAATAAACTATATTACATGAACTCTCACTGTCTGTACATTTTATAAGATCTGATCTGCACCTTGCAGTTAACTGTTTATAGAAATTCCACATTACAAGTTAACATAGAGGTTAAACTTAGTTTTTAAAGCTCTGCTTTTGCAAGATGAGGCTGAACCAGTTGAAAGAGGAATGGACTTCTTCCTACCCCTCATTGCACCTGGGTTGCTCCAACCCGCATGCTTCTTGTTGCTTACTGTGCGCTAGTTTGGGAGCTAACTGGATATCTTCCTGAGCCAGTTCAAATCACTGACAGAAGAAAATCAGTCCAGGAAAAAAAATCTGCTACTTTTCTTTTAGCTTAATGGGCTGAATCAGACCAGAAAAAGTGTCCAGTTGGTGCCAGAGCTAGAGCAAAGGAGGGATCAGGAGCAGGGGTGACAAGGAGGAAGAGTGAGTCCTTTCAGCAGTGGTGACCCAGTAGGTCGCTTCATCTTCTTGAGGTACCAAAGTCTTAGGGTATTTTTTTCCATCTCTTTTTACTCCATCTTCTGACATTCATGATTGCTACTGCCATTGCTTTAGTAGGCACACTATCTACCCCTTTGACATCGGTAGGGTAATTTATAGGCTTAAAAGCAGAGAAATGTATGCTTACCTTTGCAAACAAGTAAACAAGATAATGAGTAAGACAGTTTTTGAAAGGATCCTTTGTTTTACCCCATGAGAAGAGCTCATGCTTACAAGAACACATCCAGTACAAGTTTCCTGAAACAGTGCCTCCCACCTCATATAGCGATATTCCTTCTCAAGAGAGGAAACTAGTCTGATCTGTCCATGCAACAGTTGAACCATCTGTTGAGGTGCCTGGGAGGTCATTCATCAAAACCAAAGAGTCATTTGCCATAAATATCTGATCACCTCCAAATGAACTGTGGTTGACTCTTCTTCAAACATTGGCCAAACTAAGCAGCTGTCAAAGGATTTTTGTCTACTACACAACACAGATGGACTTGTGTAGATTTCTTAGGTTTACTCCATTTTTCCACTCATGTGGCATTTGTTACATGCTACTGAGGTTCAGACCAAGGCTTGACACACAAGAAAAGCAAGTAATTATGATTCCATTCCTATAAATCTTTTTTAATGAAAATGTACCTTGCTCTCAAAGGTAAATTGTCAGATGATAATACTTTCCAATTCAGCTAGGTACTTTGACCAGATTCGATGTACATAAACACTTCTGCACTCTGTAGGGCTACTAAACTAAATAAGGAATTAGCCCTCAGAGAAGCCCTATGAGAAAGTATTCAAGTGATTTTAATCCCTAAATTATTACTTATTCCATAGTAATTCAAATAGGCTACCATGCTGTAACCAAGATGTAACTGTGGTTGTAAATTTATTCTTGCTGTAACTCTGAAGAATAAGAAGGAAGAGTCAAGGCTCTACATTTAGCCTGGAGGCTTTAGAAAATGCACCACAGGTCTGGAAAATTACAAGTATAACCAAGTCTTCTCCCATGCTACCTGTAAGGCCTTGACAGCAGAAAAGAGAAATTCACAAACTGGCCAAGTCCATGACCAGTTAGATGCATCCAATTTGTCTTTTAGACTCTCTAATACTTATGCTTATAAACATAAAGCATTAGGCACATGTAAGGTGGAAGAACTGCACCTGCTGCTTAACAGTACGAGTTTAAGAGACAGTTATTGTTTCCTGTGCAGTGCAGGCAGGATAACACTTTTTAAAGTGCCAGTAGGCTCTCACCAGTAAAAGGCTGAGCAGAAGGCCACTATTTAGATACTTAAAGAGCCTAGACTCACAGTCTTAAATGTCAATACTGGGCCTTTTGCTACGCTGGGACCTAGGACTTATAGAGCTTTTTAAATAATGAGTCTGTAGGTTTAATGTATCATTTGAATGTGTTATGTCAGCAGATATTCCTAATACTGGAACTGCTAATCCTAACATTGCAATGTGGAAGACGCTACCAGAAGAATATAAAGGTTATCATTCTCTCAGTCTCTTCTTCAGTGTGAGATGATTAACACTCAGAGAAATCCATGTCATAAGAATGTTCCGGGGTGGCCATAAATATTGATACTGGAGTTATAAATAAACATGAAAAGCGTGACGGAATTTAAGACACTGTCATGTTCTGACTAACTGCAGCACTAATTAAAGCAGTTAATACTGCCCATGACACCCACGTGATCTCAGAGTTCCAGCTCCACAGCAGTTTATAGTTCACAAAGGGCCTGAAGAATAGAGCAAATATTGTATCTTGGGATTTACCTCTTTGCCTTCAGTTTCAAAAACAGAATTTCTGTTTGGAAGATACAGTTGACTCATTACAACATCTCCTCAATCTAAACTATTTGAAATGAAGAAATGTCACTTTAAGGGATGAGTAAAAGATGCTCTCCCCTGTACTCATAGCTTACTTTGCTTGTCCAGTTCTGTCCCACTGTATGGCAATTTTTTCCAGTGCCCTCAAACTCAACAGCACATCAGACACAACGCTTCACAGAATAGTTGGAAGGAACCTTTAAAGGTCATCTAGTCCAACCACCCTGCAATGAGCAGGGACATCTTCAACTAGATCAGGTTGCTCAGAGTCCCATCTAACCTGCCCTGGAATGTTTCCAGGGATGGGGCATCTACCACCTCTCTGGGCAACCTGTGCCACTGTTTCACCACCCTCAGTGTGAAACATTCCTTCCTTATACCTAGTCTGAATCTACCCTCTTTCAGTTTAAAACCATTGCCCCTTGTCCTATTAGTTTCAGGCCCTGCTAAAAAGTCTGTCCCCCTCTTTCTTATAAGCCCCCATTAGGTACTGGAAGGCTGCAATAAGGTCTCCCTGGAGCCTTCTTTTCTCCAGGCTGAACAACCCCAACTCTGTCAGCCTGTCCTCACAGGAGAGGTGTTCCATCCCTCTGATCATGTCTGTGGCCTCCTCTGGACCTGCTCCAACAGGTCCATGTCTTTGCTGTGCTGAGGGCTCCAGAGCTGGACACAGTACAGCAGGTGGGGTCTCACCAGAGCAGAGTAGAAGGGCAGAATCCTCTCCCTCGACCTGCTGGCCATGCTTCTTTTGATGCAGCCCAGGATATGGTTGGCCGCCTGGGCTGTGAGCTCAGTTTTCCCCCAACTTATCTTTGCCTTCATAAGACACTGTTTTAGAAGGCTTGTTTCCCATACCTATGGGAGCAAAGGATTAATAAGGCAAGACTGTCCTTTTTTGACTCATTACAAGAAAGAACATAACATTCCTAGCAGTAGAGTTGGTATACTTTTTTCCAAAGCATACCCAGTTGGCTAGGTGTGTGTACACGTGGGAGTTTTCCTGAACATACCAGTCTGTTTACAGATGGCCTTCATACATTTTAGAAGGATAGTTCATCTAATCCAGCAAAATTTTCAAATGTAAAGGTGACAAAAACCCCAATATGTATAAACCAGGTCAAAACAGAAGCAAAAGACTGTTGGAGGCCTTTTAGGAAAGGTAAAATATACCCTTAAGTGTCAGTCATGGACTATGACCATCAGTGAATATTGCTGTTAGGTGATCCCCAAATGGTGTAAATGATAACCATAAGGCTACCGCTTAGCTAGACAGAGCAAAACAAGGCTGGATAAGAGTCCATCCAGGGCCTATATGGACCAGACCTGAGCGTTTCTCACAGAGGAGCAATAGCTGACACTTTAATAGGACAATTAAATAGGATAGTCTATAAATAATGATTCAGTGTAATTTCAGCTGAAACAGCGTTCCAAATAAATTATCAAGAAGCAGCTAAAAAGCTTCCACAGCACTTTGCTGCAACACTGCCCTATAGTCTTAATTTTTTCATTTCCTGCTTTAACTGGTTTCCATTGAAACTGCTTGCTATATTAAGTTTCCAAATATTAGGATAAGGATTGTAAAATGGATAAACAATTTTAGCCTGAGGCCTTTGTTAAATTTTCTGCAATGCATCTGACGTATTTCAATATGTACAGTGGACCTAATCCAAAGTGCACTTGAGTGAATGGGTATTATTTCCATTAGTGTCAACAGACTTTGGAAATAAAGTCTTTTATCAAACAATAAGCAAGCTGTAAAAATAAGGTGAGCTTTCTAATAGAAATCCAGCCTGAGTGACCTCACCTTACTTCCTGAATCTTCCTTTTTATTTTTTTTTTTAATTTAGTTAATCAAGAAGTATGTCTGTTTCTTCTTGGGGAACATTCATTTAAGTAGCATTCTTTAAAAATATGTTTCAGTTGATCTTTCAAAACCAGAAGACACTAGTGGAAATTCTTTGTCACCGTTAAATTATTTGGCATTTTATTGTGATGACAAAAGCAGTTTTAATCTTCATTAGACGTCACTCATTTCTGGAAATGAAAAGCCAAGCCTATTAAAAATACACTTTCTCTGTTCTGAAAAGCACTCAGTCACATACTTGATTCAATCTCTACTCAAAACTGTACCTAAAATCTTTATGATACTAGTGGGATTCTGGATATGCTTCACCATTATTTTGAATGAGGTTATTTTCCAGAATGTAAGCGTGACTAGACGCGTGGGTAACATATTTTGCTCCCCATCAAGGTATAAATGTAGGCAGCACATACGTACTGTCATTTCTAGCATTCACAAATACATTGCAGAGTCACTTCCTTTACTGAGGCCAAATAATACACAGTCATAGCATTATTTTTTTGACTCCTCTATTTTGATGACATTTTGACTGTACCTGTGGGCGAATGGTGTTGTTTCCTTTTCCAACGTTGTGAACAATCCCAGAGATGCAAAGTGGACCAGCAAATCCAAGCAAGTCAGCCAGAATACGGAACGTGCTACTGAGAAGTAAGGGTCTTCCAAAAGCACAGCAGAGAGCACACCAAATTGATCTGGAACCTTGTGGAGATGATGACCTTTTGTTCTGTTCAGAATTTAAAAAAAAAGTTAAGGATTATGCTATTTGTTAACCTCAGGTCTGATAAATTATTGGTATTTTTATCCCTCCTTTAATTCATTGACAATCAGTTGCAATCTTTGAGATAGAAAAGCACAGGAACTACAATTATTATTTCATTTGTTTTCAGAGAGTCAGAACAAAGCATTAATTTGTACTCTCCTCCACGTCAAAAAAAGAACGATTCTTTCTTTCCTACCCATAATAGGGATCAAATAAACACGTGTTTTGTGGCTTCCTGAAGGAGAAAGGAAAAAAAGATGGAGGGAACTGATGGATTATGTGTTCCTGTGAACACAGAGACTAGAAATCTCTACTCTTTTTAGACAGAATGCAAAAGACTTCTCTTAAAATCCTGAATACACTCAGCTCCCACCAGGGAGTTAAGCAGAATTTGAGCTAAAGTAGTTTCAGCCCTGAATTCTCCGACAGACAAACTGTAACTGAAATAAGATGGAAAAAATAGTCCTGTGAGGCCTCATTAATCTTGACTCTGTAATTGAATGATTCCAGGGTCTTATTAGGAAGAATGATAATGGGGTTCAGTGAATAGAATCCATATTTACTTTTCACATCAAAAGAGAGGCCAGATGGATTTCACATGCATTTAAACAGTAATGTGTTTGACATACATGTTTAGGTAGAGCAATTTTGTTACTTGTATGAGGCACAACTGAGTATGTGACCTCTTTGTATACAGAAAGCTATGCTAATGAATACTTCATTTACATCATACATGTTTATATAATTTTATATCATGTCATAGTATAAAAAGTAATGAAAAAAATAAGCACTGAATAAGCAGATAGACATAACTCCATGCTTTGCATACCTTCTGTGCTTCAAAGGCCTCATTAAGGCGAATGTAATTGGTCAGAGCTCTCATAGCAATAGGAAGCTTGCCTATGGTTTTTAAGTCTATTGGTTTTTTATGGGCAGTCTTGATGAATGTATTCATCCACCAGTATGTTCCTTTGGATAACAGATTCACAAACGGCTGTAGGAATCGAACACCAAGGTCCTGGAGATCCTCAGGAGGTTTAACTTCTTTAGGAGTTTTGAAGAAAACATACCTCTGAAATTCAGAAAAAAAGGAAAGAATTACACTAAATGCATAGAAAATAAAAGTCCACAAAGAATAGGTAAGAGATAAAAGACATAGCAGATAACCAACGAATCTGTCTTGGTTTCTCAAAAGTACTCAAGGAATTTAGGCATTCAAATTCAACTAATACAGTTGAATCCAGTTTCCGCAGTCCTGGGGAAAAGCAGAGACATCCAGTTTAGAAATAAATCAGCCTAAACATTCACTATTACTTTGTTTATGGGGTACAAATTTGCATACTTGCAAAAAAAAAACCACAAACATTTCAAATAGCCCCGGTCTCTCGCTCTGAGTTCCAGACAGCGCAACACGGGACATACTAGCTCAGACACAGCCCTGAAGCTATCAGTGTGATTCATCTTCCATACCATATTGCCTCACATTGAGTTAGCTCAGAACATAGAGATACCTCTGCTGCCCTGAACAGGTCTGGGAAACCACTGAACTAGTGAGTGCATATGGCACTAACAAATGCTTTCATTGGCTTAAACATCAAAAGAGCAAAGTTAGACTGCTGACGATTTCCTGTTAATAAAAAATTTTTTCAGACACAGCTCATTTTTGGGAACAAAAAGCCAAGCCTCTTAAAAATACGCCTTTCCTTTCTGAAAAGTACTTAACCTCATATTTCATTCAATCTCTACTTACAACTGTACCTAAATCCTATTAATCTTAGTAGGATTTCTGGATATGCTTCACCCTATCTTTTCTCCAATCATAGTTGGAGAAATAATTCACAGATCCTAGAAAAAATGATGATGGGGTTGGGAAAGGCCCTCTAGAGGAACAATGGGAACAGTGGAAGGAAAGGAGAAGGTACACTTAGGATGGGACTAAAAGTCAAACAAGCCAATCTTCTTCTTCTGGAAGAAGATGGGGAAAGGCAGGAGAAAAAAGGCGAGGCCAATGTCTGCTGGTTTTGCTGCATAGAGTCCTCACCTCTTATTTTTACAGACACATCCCCTTGCCCCTCTTCCCCCTCAGCAGTGGCCAGCTCTCCATGCATCCCAATCCCTTCCTTCAGCAGCTACAGCAACAAGCCTGGCCCTCCAAACTCTGCCATAGACATAGTAGGCAGTAAAAAGTCCATACTGTTGGCTAATTCATTTTTGCACCAATGACATCCTTTAATAATTAAATCCAAACAAACAGAACATAAAAAAAGACAATAGTCAGTGACCATTTTTTATTCTTCCTTGTGGTCTATAATTCCACAGAGGTTAAATCTCATTTAATTATGCAGTACTATTATGAGGAGGTTTATGAGCAAGCCTCTCTGATAGCACATTTGAATTTTACTTTTCCTACAAGCCAATCCACTGTTTTTCATTTGAGATAAATACTGAATGTCCAGCATTGAGGTTTTTATTACTTTCTTTCAAAAATGTTACTGAAAAGGCTGTCTTTAGACATATTTTCATCCTAAATTATCAATTAAACAGACACACAAAAAACCCAAGTAAATCACAAAAGAACAAATACGTGATAGATACAACTCACCTTGCTGAATGCATTACTGGAAAGAGTTCACATACTAATGTGAGGGAAGCAGAAGAAAATTTACATGGAGAAGTTTCTTTCCCTCCTGAGACTAAGTTTAATTTGTGCATACAGTTAAGTGAGGGATAGGTCAAGGGAAGAACTTTGGCATTTATCTATCTAGCAGTCTCCAAAGCCATCTCCCAGTTTGGATTATGACTACAGACACCACAGGGGGGGGAAAAAAAAAAAAAAATGTGTAGCTGGGAGGCTAGATAGCAACCCCAGTTTCCCCAATAAATCAATTATTGTGATCGTCTCCTGGAAAATGAGAGCTGTCATTTGTGTGTCTAAGATATTCTCTGACAGAGTGGACAATTCCTTTTACTCAGTCTTTCCTTGCATCAGAAATAACTTGTTTCTGATGAGTGAAACTGTGAATCATAACAGACATTTTTGAAACAAACTTGAATGGATGAAATTAATCTTCAACAACTACAATGTAGTCTGTAGTTTGTCTGCAATTTTTTTTTAAATTATGGATTCATCTGGCCTCATAAAGTTGCATTAACTTTTCTTTCTTAAATACATTTCTAAGTGGATTTTCCTCTCTCCTTTAGAAATGCATTTCACAGTAAGTACCCAGAAAGAAAAATGAACAAAAAAACCCCACCACCACCAAAACACAGAGGGAGACTTTTATGATACCAACTTACCCTCACCCTGATGACATTGATTTCTACAGCTAGTAGCATTCCATATAGAACCACCAGGAGTCCTGTGAGGCAAAACCGAAGCTGAGAAAATCCAACCCCATTATCACAGAACTTTACAAATTTGATGGTTTTAGTTATGAAAGCTAAAGTCCAGTAGAACAGCAATGCTGTAAGAGGAGGGGGGGAAAAAAAAAAGTTAATCATCTCCACAGTTGCAAAAATGTACAATAGCAGTATTAAATATTAATTCAGAAAGAATGCAACAAGAATATATAAAGCCAGACAGTGGCCTTTCTCATGTCAAAACAGAAGCCTAATTTAATTCCACAAACATGAAAATATTAAGATAATGTTAGTTCCAAATTCCTTCCCTATTAGATTTAGCAGTATTTGGAAAGTTTCACGAAGTGAAGTCTGTTGAAAGAAATTTCCATCTGTTGAAAACATGTATCTCCATGATGAGTTCAAGGGAGAGAGTTGCCCCACAAATGAAGGTGACTGTGAATGACGCTCTTCAAATTTGGTTAATGCTACAAGGCTTCTATAAATTTGGCTGGGAGGAAAATTGATCTCATTCCCCCTTGCAGATCTCTGGGATGTGTACAGGAATAGATATTAAAATATTTTCTCCAAACTCCTGCTGCTCTAAATTTATAAAGCAGATACACAGGCATATCAAGGAAGGGTATTCTGGCATTTGTACAACACAACTTTAGCTTTTTAGAGCTCTACTGAACTTCTTGTCTAAAAGTGCTACTGTCAGTTATAGGCAAATAACACCTGCAGTAAGCTCTGGTGATTTGAAAACACACTCCATACCATTTACCACACCATAAACCAGCTCCTGTTCCCCATTCTTCAGGAAATACCTTCCAGGATTACGTTTTTTTTACATGAATCTTTCATTGCTGCTGTATCTGCCACAGTGCAACAGCTGGAACGCACTCTAACTGCCAAGGAAAACACGGCTATACTTTCTGAGTGTCTTGCTGCAACACCAGAGAGTCTTCAACCAAGACATTAGCAACTGCAAGTCTAACTTACAAATATGGGTAACCATCAGGAACTTGCACAACGTTCAAAGAGTTTGTGGCGTTCCAGCTACCTTGAGGCACCCTAGGAAGCCCTGTGGAGGTGTACTGTGGGCCCACACTTCCCAAGCAAAACTAAATTCAACAGAGTCCATATGGGATTTGAGGCTGCCAATACTGCTTCTATGGAAATCAATTTCAAAGCTCTCATTTAAATGAGGACAGTAAATGGAACAATACAAGAGTACTGGGCATTAGGACATTCGCCAAGACAGTCTATCTTCCTCTAAAATTAACAGGCCAGTTTGTAAGAAGAAAGCACTAAGAGAGGTCAGGTATTTCAGCACTGTATTTTACTAGCAGATGCAGTTGCAGAGAGGATTTAAGACACATACTTACAGAATCCCTCTTATAAAACTGTAACTGCCTTATGTGAGGCTTCCTACCATCTTCCCAACTTATACTGCATCAAATCTAATCTCCTCATCCTGCGTCAGATTGTTTCCTACCTTCGAGGCACTATTCCTTCCTACTTGCGATATGCCTGACTCTAAAATCTCACTTAATCCAAGAATACATTCCACATTGTTCTAGTCCTAACCACCTTTATCTGTTAATCTTTGTGTTTTGTCTCCATCTTACAAGGGGCTGAGAATGCATCCTCCTCAGAGTAAAGAGGACCTACACAAACATAGCACACTGAAAATCTGCACCAGCAGAGGATACCTGAAAAACCAACTGGTATCTATGCAGAGCTCTTGGAAGAAGTAGTAAGACCTAGCAGAGCCATTCGCCTATTTAGGATTTAAATAAGGGTCTATATGACCTATTTTTGTAATTATTATTTTATTAGAACATCCATTTATCTTTTATCTAAGAAGCATTAGAAAGTGCCAAATGCAACATTCTCAGGTGATAACTGACCTCCCATTGTCATATCTCCTAAAAGCATTTGAACTTATTTAGCTTCTCACTTTTGAATACAAGTGTACATAACCTAATCTGGAAGATGTTCATAGCCCCTCAAGATAAGGCTCCTTGGAAAATATAGTTATGGCTCTTTCTTTCAAGCTGTGTTTTTATCATCTGGATGGTGAGTGCGTATTGGCTGAGAGTTTCTAGACCTTATTACTAAGAACTTCCACTGGCCTGAACTGCCTAGTGATCAGATCACAGAAGCAGGCTTTACTTTACTTGATTGCCATAGATCTATTCTAGATGCCTGCAGCCTAAAGCACCTTGCTTTTTCTTGGCCTGTGTAAGCTACTTCAACCCATAACACCAGGGTGTAGATTCTCACCGGGGCCAGACCGCTGAAAATTAAGCCATGAGGAACTCTAACTGTTCTACACCTTTCATGGATTAAGCCCAAGATCTGAAAAATCACACACATAACTGGGTGGGATTTATTAATACACCTGTGTCTGTTTGGAGAGAAATTCTGTGTATTAAGCAATAAGCATCATATTCATATGATAACAGGAAATTCCATTTAAAAAAATTAATTAATTCTAAGGGAATTAACTACAATCGCAAGGCACAAGAAATTTAAATTAGAAAACTAGATTACTGTCAAGAATGGTAAGGGAGTCCTATAATTATGATTGGTTAAGAAAAAGACAATTTTCTTAAATCAAAAAATTCATGTGTGTTCCCATGCTACTATCCCTTTCAGATTAAAAACTCAAAGTCCTATTGTTATTTCATAATTTTCTCCTAGTGTTTAATTTCAGAGGTTTATTTATCTATAAAACAAATAAATACTAACTTAAAGAATAGTGCAATAAGATGCTACTATTCAATTACATATTTTGAACATTGAGAAAGCCAGCAGATTTTCCAATTCAGTTTGAAAACTATTCTAAAATGTGTCCTGCTAAATTGTACAACTGTTATGCATCCATTCTACAACACTGTGCAAAGAGCACCAAAATTAGCATTATTATGACAGTCCCCCTGGTAAGCAGTGCTACACTAGAAAAGTTATGTTTGTTGAAATATAATTACAGGTCAAAGTCACACAGAGAAAAACACATTCAGACCAAATCAAAGTGTTGGGACAGTCAGCTGGGATCCTGGACTCAATCATTAGCTTCAGAGAATAAATATTACAAACCTTGACAAATTTTTTTATAAGAGATAATAAGAATGACTACTTCAAAATAGCCAACAGCCTGGGCACAAAGCTAAAAGGCAGGCTCAGTATAGGAACTGTGTGTCCTTGTCTTGCGTACCCCAAGGGAACGTGCTAATCCCCAGGTCTGTTAGGGTATCTGCCTCTTGAAGAACTACAAATGGACTTTGTTTCTTTAAGGTACAGAGTGAAAAAGATTTAAAAAAAGAAAATATCTCAAAGTTTCACAGGATTGGAAAAATTTTATCCTGTTCAGAATTAATGACCAGACCTTTAAGGGTCTCCTGCACTGAATCAGTGAGACTTTCCCCACCGGATTTAGGTAAGGCTCTGTAAGCCTTTGCTTTATATGGCTATGAACTCTTTGCAAATGTAGGCATGGATCCTGCAGCTGAGACAGATGATGCCTTGCAGTTAGGTGGAACTTCACTGATACTCAGAAGCAGCAGCAGATGCCACATCAGGCCATTTACTTTACTCTGTGCATGTAATATTACATCTCCTCTACAACATTTTACTAACAAAGAACCCTCTTTCAGTTTCCTTCCTCATAGACTCAGCAGAAGGTTTATCACCAACTTAAGATTTTCCTCATGGTTCCCATTTACCTCATTTGTATTAGGCTTTAAAAGAAAGCTCCTTCATGACCACGCTGCAGTCTAGGAAGTTGACAGCTGAGCATAGGTGTAATTTAACTATCTTATCCTGGGCTAATTTACATAAATGTATCATCACTTAGTCCCAGTTGTCAATACAGAGTAGTTGCAATTAACATTGAAAGATGACAATCCTCATGGCTAGATAACAATAAATTTGCGCAGTCAAGAATAAAGGATGAGGACTTCCAGAAATGTCTGTCTTAGATTCTCTCACAAACACAGGACAATGAAAAGAAAAACAAAACCAAAAATAAAATAAAGATCAAAGACCCTCAGCTTGTGAAGACTTTGGATTAAAATAAAAATCAGACCAACTAAGTGGGAAAGACTGTGGTATTTTGATTTTCTTTTTTTTGCCTAACAGTTAGCTATAAAGGTTAGATTTTCTAAAGGAGTCTGTTCCTTGGAAATTCTTTCAAAATTAAAATTCACAATTATTAACTTCAGTATCAGTAATACCTACTTAAGTATTGGTATTCATTGCGATAACTGTTTATTATTCAAATACTGTCCAGAGCTTATTCAGCATCAGTGTTCTAAGTACTGAACAAAATTATCATAAAAGAGAAATCTCTACAGAGAAGAGATTATGCAAAAATAGGTAATCAGCTACCAGCTGTAAATTTGTGCTACCTTTCTCAATGATTTAACAGTATAAATGTGGTAGCAACACTAAATTATTAAACACTGCATTATACATTTGAAATAACAAAAAAAAAAAGCAAAGAAAATCACTGCTTGCTGTCCATAGGTGACTGCAATAGACTAGCAATGCTTTCCCGAGACATAGCATCTAGTCCTGTGAGAAGGCATTAAAAAGACTGTGTTGACTTAGTTAAAAAGTAACTAAATGACCCCATCTAGTCATAAAAGACAAAAAATATCCTACTTAAAAGTAAGGGTACAAGAAGAAAAACAGTCCCAAATGAGAAAACATAAAGGTTGCCAAGCCTGGATAGAAATCTGAAGTTTTTGAAGAGGACTGACTTTTTTTTTTTTTTTTAGTTACAGGAGTTACAGGTTCCTTCTGCAGAAGAGGATGCTTGCTTAGCACAACATGCAGTTCAAAATAATCTCTAATATTTAAAAACTTTCTCAAATCCAGTTGTTACGGACTTTTTAACCACCTGACAAAAACTAGAACAGAACTTTGAAACACAGAGCTACAATGACACAAGACAAACCTTAGCAGGATCCATTAATACAGAAAACTAACTCAAACAAAATTTGATGAGCCAGGACCACCAAAGAAATAACAGCTAACAGGATGTGTTAGCTAAATGTGTAGACATCCACAGTCTGCAATCTACTTAAACAGTAGAGAATGTTATCACCAACTGCACGACTGTCAGCCGCAATGGATTTTCTATAGCTCACTACAGTTTATTTACAATCTTGCAGAAAATATGTAGTATACTAGGTATTTCTTATACATAGCATTTTCCATTCAAAAGGTCTTAAAGCAGTTTACAAAGGGAGTTTTAGGAACAGGAAGCAAGAAACAAGCAGGCGAAGTAATATATCCAGGGTCACATTGAAAGTCAGTGATGTCATCCACTTCCCTTGACTCCCTACATATTTCCATAGACCACATACACAAAGATGGCTTCAATCTTATATCATGCTTCAATGCAACATGCTGACAAGCAGGGGGATTTGGATAGCTTTTAGAGTTAAAGAGTTTGACATGCTACTTTTCCCACAAATCCAGTTTTTCCTAGAGAAGCCTTTGGCCCCCCTGCATCCCCAAGAACACCATACAGAATAGTATTTGAAGTTGAAAGCATTGAAAACAACGAACTTTTTCAGGAAAACTCAGAACGGAGTCTGGCAATGGCAACCAGCAGACCAGAATATAGGTGTAGCTTTATCCATACAAGCTAGCACCGAGACTGCAATGACCTGACACAAAATGAACAGACACACAGCACCACAATCACAATTCCAAGTCTTGTAAGTTGTGATACGTACCGATTAACAACTTCGGGAAATTGGATGTTTCAATATTATGGTAATAGACAACTGATGTGATGGCCGCCAAGAATGCCATCCCAGCCGGCATGTAGAGGTGTAAATGGCGCGATTCTGAAACCCTTAAAAAGATAAAAGTGAACATTTATTAAAATTAAACCCTCTTAGCTATTTAAATATTTCCCTTTTAATTTATGAATTGTATTCTGCACCCTGCCCTGATGTAGGATTTTCTAGAATGAGTTACGGATGGAAAGGTCTATGGCTTTTGATTGGATTTATACTCCTAAATCACATAGTTGGATTTCAAATTCCTCCCTTGTGCTGAAAATGAAATGTGTGTACTCCTATTTCCTACTGAAATCAATTAGAACATTGTTTAAATTAGGATAAGCAGCTCAGCTCCAAAATGAGAAAAGTTAATTAAAGCTAAACTAGTTCGGGTGCTGTCCATCAAAATATGTAGATAAGACCAACTGACAGTACAGTTTAAGATTTTCTACAGAAACATTTTGTGGAAGTGTTTTATTTTCATTTTCCAGTTTGGGAGAAGGAACAGCACCACGGCACGGATATTACTTAGTGAGTTCTGTTTGCAGTGACTGCAAGCCAACAAACAAAAACCTACAACAGAATCATATACTGTTAAGTTCTGTCCTATAAAGCAAAACTCTCCTGACACTTTGCTTCAGGTAGCAGCAGAGGAGGTCCTGCCAACTGCAGCCCTTTGGGAGTATGGGAATTGTTGAGCAATGTTGTTGGGTTTGCGTACATGTTTCCCCCCCTCTTTCCTCCTACTTGCCATCTTCTCCTCCTCCCCTTTTCTTTCTTTCGCACAAGTAATGGAGTGTCTTGTGTTGTCAAGAGGTACAATTTCCTCTGTCTTCCAACCAGCACCAGGAGAAGAAACACCAAGAGGAATCCTTCTGGAAACAAACACTGAGGGAAATTCACACCTTGGCCTCTGAACCTCATGGAAAATAAATTAGCATCTCTGGATTTGTTCTTGCTGCAGCAAAAGCTGTCTTTGTGTAGTTTGTAGATAAAAGGGCTACACTGTCAGAGAGCTGGAGATCATCACTGGCCATCACATGTCTGAGAGCTCAACATCCCGAACATCTAACAGATCCACAGGAGCTTAGGAGGACTACTTCCTGCACCTGTACCAGGAAAGGAAAGCCCTCCCTCACACAGACATTGTGGTGAACTCTGCAGAGCTGGCAGGAGCTGAAGATGGCCTAAGCTTCAGTAGGTAATGCTACAGGAGTGGGAGTTTTTTTACAATTTATTTATTTCACAGACACAAGTTGCTGGCATCCCCCTATATAGCTCCAATAGGCTGCATCTATTGCTGAGGTGCCAAAGTCTTTAGCACTCAAGTGCTGTCAAAAGGACTTACCAACATGATCCATTTTGGTCTTAGAAAGCTGGTGAGTCTCAAAATCTGCTTTTATTCACTGGAGCACTCACTAGCCTGCTGAGTGCCTGGGAGGCACGACTGTGGGTTGGCACTCCCCCAGTACAGCTAGGAGCTTTGATTCTCATCAGGTGACACATTACTTAACAGCAGCATTCTAAGTCAAGTTAAATAGCAAATAAACATAATGAGAGGGATTGCTAGAGAGCAAAATAAAACAGAAAACCCAAAGCAGATTTTGCTCTGAGCATCCCACACTCTCATAACTCTGAATAAGCATGAGAAAAATTCCTTTTCAAAAAAACTGGCATTGAGAAACATCCTATTTATATATGTTTAAGAGAAGTTATAATAATAATGATGATGTCAGCTTCTACAGCAGAATACTGCAGTGCCTTTCACACTGGTTGGGGAATAGTTGTTATATAGATGGCTAAACAGAGATTTTTTTTTCTATTTAATGAGGACCTTCAACTTTATAATCCTTGGGTTACAAATTCATAATAGTTAGGAAAATCAGACCTTTCTTCAGAGAATGATAATCATAGCCATCGTTATATAACATTAGCATTTCTCATGATAAATCACTCTTATGTATCACTTGTTTCACTTAGAATATTTTTTCCCCACAGACTACTGTTTAAAGACATCCTAAGTTGAATAACAGATGACAAATCATGCTCATATAATGTGAGCTGCTCTGCTCAAGGTAACAGATCAGATGTAGTGCACAAACATCAGATGAAACTCTATGGGGTGTGAGGTAAGGCCCAGTAGATCCACTTCTTTTATTATGATGAACAAAACTTGGCTTGTGGGGGAACGGTACTGTGCACATGGGAGTTCTGCCTGGGTAAGTATTGCGGGGCTGAATCCTTGGACACAAAACATGTCACAAAAGTGTCACCATTTGCTTGAATTGTTGGAATTTATCTATGATTACTCTTTGGAAAGAAAGTGTCATTAAGCTGAACTAAAAATGATTAAGGTCAGTTGTGCATGTGTACATAACTTGGCAAGGTCTGTGGAATTTCTGATACAAGGTCGGTAGGTTAATCACCAAGAACACAGCTTACATGTTTATAACTACAAGGAATACGGTCTAGATGAGAATTTAGGCAGGAGGAAAATACCTACCCTGGAACCTTTAAAATTCTCAGTGCTATTAGGAGAAGGTAGACATGCACTTACCCATCAGACACTATGCCTTCTGCAATTTCACACACCAGCACAAACAAGAGGATAAAAGTCAGTATCCAGCGTAAATTGTGTCCAGGAAAATGAAGCCATGTGCTATGATGTATATGTACTTTGGAACTCTGACTTCCCCATCCTAAACAGGAAAAGAAAATTAACAAAAAACTTTCTTAATAGCAAGAGTGACATACAAAGCTCCTACATACAGAAAAGTATACGTGTAGCAAACTAGCACGCTAAAGTTGATGCAACTGTGTTGTTAAACATGCATGTAATTTGAATATTTTCAGAACTGTGCCTTCATTGCTTCACTTCATATGGAATAAAATCAACAATACAGGACACAACCTTAAATTCCTATACTTTTAGCAACTAAATAGCAAGTAATTACACACATTAAACATTTTTCAAATGTATTAACAGTTTAAATGAAGAACAAATGACCATTTTGACAAATGTGCACAAAACACACACGCTATTTTTTTCTTCACTTCAATGCATTTAATTAAAGAATTCATGCCTTGTCTTACTTTTTTTTTAAAAAGTAACTCATTCTCTTGATCCAAATAAAAATTAGCAATACTGAGGAACACCAAATAAACAGACATTACCCTAAGCAGTTCTTCCGCTGACCCCATTTTAACAGTTGTGCTGTTATTTCAGCACCGGACCTTTTATGACCAACAGAAGCAAAGTGTTAAATCACACAGCTCGTGCCACGGATACCTAGAGGACAGACCAGGCTGAGCAGAATGGTACTCAAAGTAGGAACAGCCGCATGTATTAAACTACCAGGCCACCTACTGGTAACCCCCAGCTTCATGTTATCAAATAACCTCCGCTGCAGACATGGCAAGAGTTACAGCAGCCGGGCAGCCCTCCTAGCCA
>NW_010545676.1:86172-86532 GCF_000687285.1 Phaethon lepturus
TTAGCCATTACCAATAATGAGGAGGGCTGTCCGGCTGCTCTAACGCTTCAGTAATTGCAGGGAATATTACTTGACAGCGTAAGGCTTTCTCGCCAGGTTTTCCGGTTTTTTAATAGCAGGTTTATTTTTGCTTCCCGCGCTGCTAGTCAAAACCTGCAGGCAAATCCTGCAGCCTCCTCCAGCATCCCTCCGGCCCCTGCGCAAGGCGGGGCTCACCTGCAGGGAGCCCCGCAGACTGCCTCACCTCGGAGAGCCTCCGCCGGAGAGAAATGGGCACCGCCGCCCGGAGCGGAGAGACGCCCGGAGAGCGGACGGGCAGCCTCGGGGGAGGCGGTCGCCGGAGCACCCCGGAGCTCCCGC
>NW_010545677.1:0-8212 GCF_000687285.1 Phaethon lepturus
GAAGGAGATCTGGTTGGTCAAGCAGGACCTGAGTATCAACCAGAGCGCTTGCTCCTCCTGTTCCCAGTGGGACCAGGATATCATAGAATCAGAGTAGTTTGGGTTGGAAGGGACCTTTCCAGGTCATCTAGTCCAAACCCCCTGCCATGAGCAGGAACATCTTCAACTAGATCAGGTTGCTCAGAGCCCAGTCCAACCTGACCTTGAATGTTTCCAGGGATGGAGCATCTACCACCTCTCTGGGCAGCCAGTTGAGTACATATGGAATATTCTCGGCAGAATATACATATTCTGCCCATATGGTATAGATGCAATCTAATAGACTCCCAGACCTAAAATCAATTTCTAATTGTTGAAGTATGTGAAATCTATTGTCTTCTTAATTGTAAGCAACTGTACGCTTATCCTCCTGGTTTTATCAGAAGCTTCACAAGACCAAGCTTCAGTTCCTGTCTTTAAACATATACGATCATACTCACACAGTGGGCTTTTAAGAAAAATATGAATAAAGAAGCAATCACAGTATGTAAACAACTTAAAAATACAACAGAAGAAGTATGCTCAAGGTCAAGAAACAAAAAGAAAATGTGAATAACTAAAAAAATTTTTTTTTTTTTTCCATTTTTCTTTTTACATGATCCTGTAATTGAGGAGTCAGGGAGCAGGACTGAGCCAGAATGCTTTAAGTTGGTTTTACTGCAATGCATCTCCTGGAGGATTTAAACACAGCAAATGAGAGCAGAAACCTTGATGTTTAGCCCAAGAGCTGTCTGGATCAAAGGTTACAGCAGATATCACAAGGCCACATAAGCATTTGTACTTCAACACACAGGACCTCTCCTACACCAAGTTCTGACCAAATTCTCTGCAAAATAACTGTTAACAGTAATGACATCCATAAAATACGTTCATAATGCAGTGATATGGCAGGTTTTTTGAGTTCTTCAAAGGGATTAGCAAATATCACACTGTGCCAGGAAAGCAGAGAAATCTTAATCTTTCCATTTGTTTTGCAACCAAATAATGACTGTTTAAGCACATTTTTTCCTTTATGCATTGCTTGAGTACTGGAATATCTTATGCACATGAAATTCGCTCCTGTCTATGACCCCTGTTACCCTACGCAAACTGCATATTTAAAAAAAAAAAAATTAATTATAGGCCAATAATACCAGCATGCCACAATGAGCTTATTTCACAACACCCATTTGTGTTGTAATTTTGATCAATTATTTTTCACACTTTCTTGGTGACAAGGTTAAGGCACAAAGAACTCCATCAAATACACCTGCTGAGGCACAACAAACTGCAAGCAGTAAGAACAACACTAAACATTCTGTTTATAGTGCCAAGTATACATGTTTAATGGAGCCTATCATGTCTCCCACATCCTTCGCCATAAAGTTAAGACAACATTAGGAGCAGCTTGCTTGTCTGGAAGTGGAACACGCATTTTTCTGTGGCACTTTATCTTAAATTCAAGCTTTCAACCTTAAAGGGTAAATAGTGTGAGGTTTTAAGAATAAATCTCAGTGAAACAAACACATGAAAGATTTACAGACTACTTGAAAAAGCAAGAGGAAAGAAGCATTCTGACAGAAAATGATTTAGGTCACTGGGATAATTCATTGTATATGCTCTAGTATTTACACTGCCACTGGCTTACTATACCATATGTAGACATTAACAGGTATATTATACTCTTACATCATAATTCTGACCTACATACTTCACAAATACTTTTATATTCAATAAGCATCTTTTTACCCTCTCAGTGTGACTACTTCGGAGGAAGGCTGCCCCTAATTCTCATCCTAAATTGCAAATAAACTATCACACCCTTCACTCAATGTATTGCATTTGCTGAGCTGGAACAGTTGTGTGAGTTATACAGCCAGACTGGCAATTCTTTTGTGCTGTTTGGTTACCTCTTGAGAGTTTCTCAGGAAGATTTAAGAGAAAATGGTAAGCCTATATACTATTTATAAACCATTTTGATACACTGAGAAATGCAAGTTTGGGCCACAGTTAAGCAGTAGTGAGAAAGCCACATGACAATGCTGCACTTCTGCTTCAAGAATATTTTATTTTTCAAAACTGAGACATACTGGAAATGTCTGATTTTGAGGGACAGTGGGTCAGGTCCTGACCAGATCTCAGCACACTTCTGATAGAAAGACATGTCCAACGGGTTTCATTCTAAGACTAAAATAGTAGTAAATGATCCAAACTCTAAAATTCACAATATACAACGAAGACTTTCAATGGATTTACTGTCCTAGAGGGACATAAACAAAAAATAAATTAGCAAGTGAAATCAGATCATAGAAAAGAGCTCAAAAGATGCCATTTATGCAGCACACTGCGCTCAGTCTTGTAGCTGATAGAAAGTGTACTTTGACATACACTCTAACAGGGCACACATGGATTTGATCTGGAGTTCACATATGACCAAGGAGACGTCTCTTCATGGAGGCAGAGCCGACAGGATCATCCTCACTAGTCAAACCAACACCAGCATATTGCAAATACAGCCAGCAGCCTTGTCCCTTCCCCACCCCCCGTCATCTCCATGTGAATGAAGCCACAACAGTTTCACACTACTCTGTAGAAATAACTGCATAACCCTTCTACAAAGAAATGGGCAAACACCCTCCAGAGTTTTTTATTCTCCTCATACCTCCAACCTGCTAACCACACAAACACTCATATTCCTCAGTACCACTTGGATTTCAAGACCAATGGTTTTCATCACATCTTTACCTTCATATCAGGCAAGCAAGAGGACCATGTCACAGTGCCACCTGAAAAGGCATCTTACTGTTAACATAAGAATACTGGAGAACTAGCATACTCCCCTCTGCCTCCTAGTCCCTTTTCCAATCAGCTCCACATGACCTTACCAGAGAGAGACCATCTACAGGAAGAGAAGAAATTTTGTTCCATATTCTTTTCATTAACATCCATGGGATTTCAGAGTGCTTCACACTTCCTAAAATCAGGTCCAATGTCAACATTCATACCTTCAGAGACTAAGGAAATTCCTCTGGCCTGCTCCATGCTACTCAACTGTTGTGCTGAGAGGTTAGCAATCCACTTAAGTCACAAATCAGGGTGATAACCCTTCAGGAGCTCTACCAATAGTTTTGCCTGCTGTTAAAAGAGCACATACATACTGGTAAACTAGGTGCCCAAAAAAAGTTCATCAGAAAAATTACTTACTAAATGCTTCACAAAAATTTATCATCATTTTCAGCTGTTTTCCAAAAGCTCTAGTAATGAACAAATGAACTACAAGAGATTCTTATCTTCCCCTTCTTTGCACTTAAATTTGCTAATTATCCCTAACCCAAGAGGCAGCCTCCTAATTAAGAAGTAAATCTCTTGGCTTGAAAGGACACCAGCCAGTAATTATTACTGCATGTTCACTTTCATTCTCTGCAGTTTTCCATGATGGTTGTCAACACTTCCTTTGCCTTTGGATATTTATTCTTTGCTATTTTCTCGATGATGAGTTACCTGTAAGGAGACCAGATGCCACTTTTATTTAATCTTCTCTTTCTGTTAAGGGTCTTGCAATACAGAGTCTGCAAAATCAACACAGTGCTGGAAGCAGTGGGTTTCAGTTACTGCAGTTTCTGAATGAGCAGGAAGCTCATAATGACTTGTGGCTTCACGTCTACAAGAAAGAACTCTATCCTTAAACTTGCCAGGCTTTCTAAGCAGACACAAGATCATAAAAGGGACCCTTAGGCTCTTGATGTTCGTATAACAGTATCACTCACCACAGCAGAGTTACTGCCTATTTTCATTAGTGCATGGCAGGAAGTTTTACCTTCTAATGTTTTCATCCTAAAATACTGTAGACTGTTTTCAGATTAAAATTGTTCAAGATAAATATATGTATCACAAAGTGAATTTCAGTTTAATTATTGCACTCACTTCAGAAATTTACAGTAGGAAAAACTATTGGCAAAATTAAATCCTATGCCATTTGTAATCTCCACAGTCAAAACACACTTTTGATTGTAGAAACTGGCAGAACTACTATAAAGAATTCTACACTTGGTGAATATTCTGTTTAGAGGGCAGTGTAGTGCAACGGCAACACAAAAGCCCAGCTTTTTCCTGGCCCTGCCACTGACCCATCCATGTAATTGCCACAGGTTGCTGGTTTGTGAAACGGCGATCACAAAAGGGACAACCTTGCATGGGTGCTGCAAGGAAAAGGATCATATAACACAACCGCCTGCACCAGCGGTGGAAGGCATGCAGCAGCCCAGGAGGTTTCTTCTGTTCCATGCTCTTAAAAAAGTTTATGTAAAGTTCTTTGAGATCCTTAAATAAATAAAAAAAAAATTTGATGCTCTTTTTATAGGGCATTTTGCATCGGTTGGCTTTGGGGCATAAGGAGGAAGGAAATAATTTTTCCAAACATTAATAAGAATATAAACTAATGTTTTTACTATTTTAACTTTATCCAGATTTACCTTGTTCAAAGCAGACCAATAAAATATGCATTCTACTGCCATGGAAAAGTGTAGGCATAGAAAATAAACTGTAACTACAAAGTTAAGCTCCAAAAAAAAAAAAAACACCAAACCCAAGATGGATATATCTGCAGCCTATCATTACTCCAGGCACCACTTCCTACCCATTCACAAGCCTTTCCTAACATCAGTAGTTTTCAGTGAAGTTGCATCGCAGTAAGCTGAGCTATGCCGAGAAGTTTAAATTTAAAGAAAGTGGTGAACACTGTCCTTCAGCTGCTTTCCTATAAAAGCCTGGGCCAGCTTCAGCTTTTTTCAGATGTTTTTGCAGTTTACAAGGAAACTTCCTTTGCGGAGAGCAAAGCTGAGCTCCGTGCGTCACACTGGAGGATGACACGAAACACGAGAGTACATTCTGTGCAGTGTAAGCTAGCTGCGTGGTCTGGATAGCAGCATTGTGATATGCAGTATTTGGCCATAACAGCAGTTACTTCAAATTTCAGAAGTCAGGAAAAGTATCTTGAGGTGAAAGCCTTAGCAGGTACAATAAAATAGGTAATGCTGGAGGTTGTGAAATGTCTGTTTGTGATTCTTATTGATAGATTAAGTTCTTACAACTGGATTACAAATAGGCATTAAAAAAAGCATGGTGCTTTTTTTTGTTTTGCCCCCCCCCCCCCCCCCCCCCCCCGCGTGTTTTTTTTCCCCCCCCCCCCCCCCCCCCCCTTTGGGGGGAGGCTTTTGGAGAAGGAACAAAGGAGGAGGAACCAGGATGAGAAACTGCCTGCAAATCTCAGTGCAACAGGAAAGAAAAGAAGAAACTCAAACATAAAGCCAAGAAACAAATGGCTAACTGGAAAGAGGAGAATCCTTCCCTTTTTCATCATCTTCTCCTGTGTTTCAGGCAGACTTCTCTTAAATCGTAAACTGGAAGCAGTGAAGAAAGAGATGGTGCATTTGTAATCATGATGGAAGAAACAGAATATATCAAAACAGCTCTCGGCAAAAACATATTACCTGGGACAGCAAGCCCACTGCGTAAGCCTACCACCACAACTCTCTGCCATAGCCATAAAATAGTCTCTTAACCTAACAGGCTTTCAAAGTTCCTGTGCCCCTGCCACACTCCTGGGTCTCCTTTTTTTTTTTTTTTAATAATATCTGCAGGGTATGCAAATACATTTAAAGAGTAAACGGCTCTCATCTGCTTGTGGCTGACAGCAGGCGGCATCATCACAGAAGAGGTAGACCTTGCCTCCAGGAACCAAAAAGCAAAATACACGGAGAGTAGAAGAAATTCCAGCACGGATCTCCAGCGATGCTCTGCTGCCAGTGCCTCCTGTGCAGGTCGCTGAGCTGGGGCTCTCCTGCTCCTTTTGCTAATAGCACAGATGCTGCACGCAGCCCCAGGCAATGGGAGGGACACATGGATTTGGCAGTGCCTCACTGTGGTCTTTTTAATATCATTTATTTAAAGCCTTTCTGAAATCTTCTTTCAAACTACAGCAGAACAAGGGACAGGTAGTTAAAAATAAAAGGAAGCTTTCATCTGTTTCATCATGATCAAAGGAGAAGGTAAAGGAGCGTGCAAGTCCCAAGGGACTCATGCTCCCCACCACTGCACAGTCAGCTATTGTCATAAAACATGGATCTGTATTTTATTCAGGCAGTTTTGCTTAACAGGATATTCTAAGATGCAACATCTCATTTTCATGAGGGGCCTCAGGGGACAGAGTAAAAACACCGATCCTGACCAAGTAAAAAGCATTTAAATATCAAAGTAAGAGGGGAAAAAAAAAAAAGGTAGAGCAGAAAGCTTTGTCCAGCTACAGAGACTAATGAATGATGACCCAGGTTCATTTACCATCAGCTAACTGAACTTTCTTAGTGTAAGCAGGGCTTGGGATAAATTGGGACATTTATTCCAGATGACAGGACTAGAGTAAACAAATAGATGCTTTTTAATTTCCCCTTTTACTTAGGGGGCCATAAAAATTCGATGGCAAAGACACTGCATGGGGGAAGATGTAGAAAATTTAGATTAGCACAAGAAATACAACATTGCCATCTGAGCTAAGGTTTGCCTTAAGAAACAAAAAAGAGCCTTTTAAATCCAGAAGGGTTTATCCTTAGAGAAAAGGACAAAGACTCTTACCCTGAACATTACTCTTGTACACAAGTCTGCCCACCTCTTTTCTGCCGGCATGCCGGTGTCTGTGCACCCCTTACCTTTCCCTCTTTACAAAAGTAGCAATGGTTTAAAGTTCTCTCACATCTTGTGAGAAAAACAGAACAAACACCGTGACCCCTAGTTAAACTAAAACTGGAATGCTCAAGTATGTGTGTGTGTGTGTGTAAATTTGACTCTTCAAATCCCTATTTGAGAACTTAAAAATGACCTAATTGTAAAAGCTGCTTGAACATCCAACTTGCTTTCATTCCATTGAAATCGTGGAGCTGGATTAGCCATTACATTGACTGCAGCTACCTGTATCATCAGCCCAAGGAGGTTACAGACCTAACGTCACTTCTGAAACAGCACTTCTAATTCAAAGACAGTTAAAGAAGGCATTAATACCACCTTAGATATTTTATCCGAGTAAAATCATGCCACCCTATCTCACACAGCAAAGTATACACCAAGCAAAACCAGTTATCACTATGCTATGCATGAGTATATCTGCTAAGTAGGACCACCAGGATATCACAGAAAGCTCTATTCCATCATCATCTAAGAACAAGAAAATAAAAATATGCAGTGATATGTATGTAACAACAACTTTACACAGAGCATCACGTTGTGCTTTCTATAGGAACCGTTTCCCTTATTAAGGATAACACCTTGTTTAGTACATGGTTCTCACGAGTTATACCAATTTTTAGTAAAATTGTATCTTACTTTTTAATGCTGTTTTTTAAGCCTTAGAAAATGAAGTTTTTCCACAACCTTTCACTAACTCAAAAAAAAAGCCAAAAGCTTTAGGAGTCTCCTGTATACTATACTTTCCTTGCAGCCATCTCTCTTGAAGGCTTTTTTAATTACAAAAGGAAAATGGTTTTTGGAAGGCACCGGAGTGGTTCAGCAAATTACTGCCTACAGCACAGCATAAAACCCAATGCCAACAAGGGAGCACGTTCAGAATTTCGGTCTTAAAGGTCAGAAATATGTAATGAAAGATTTTTCAACTGTAATGAAAGATGGTTCGATATCAAAGTGCCAAGTGACAGCTGTGGTCCAGAGCTTTTAGTCAGACATGCAGGAAGACAGACTCCAAAAGAGGAGAAATTGGTGTACACACATCTGGTAGAACAGCATCCACTAATTTACTATGGGAATAATAGGGCCTTAGCTTTTAAGGCAATATAATTGGATATGTTTGGCCATGGTTTTAAAAGGCAGCTTTCAAAAATGCACAAAAAAAGAGGTATCATACATATGAAACCTCTATATAGTAGTTAAGAAATTCACTGTCTTGTTTTTGGATCAGGTCCACCGCCTGGAGATGATTGTGGAAAGACTCACTTGACATCAGTGATCAAGGTCTGAAGAGCTACACTATAGTGAGAGAGAAGGACAGGAACTCTGCATGGACCAATCTTTCATATACATAAGTTTAAATTTCATTTTTCATATGGGAGGAGGGAGAAGAGCTCTATCATTCCGGAAGAACTTGAGCCAAAGATAAATACTATTACTATAGCATAATATATGATATTTTTAT
>NW_010545678.1:0-22802 GCF_000687285.1 Phaethon lepturus
CGGCAGCCCCCACGGGCGGTCCCCCCGCAGCAGCTTCTCCAGGCCCAGGGTTTATTTTAGCAGCCTGAGGAGAACCACCGTGGACATGCAGTCTAGCTGCGAGAGCATCAACGGGTCCCCCCACAAAGGTGCCCTTCCTTGTTTCATTGCAGGGTGTGGGGGGTGTGTGTATTTGCTGCAAAGCTGGGAGTCGGTGGTGGGGTCAGATGGCCTTTTTGTGTGAGAGGGAGATGCTGCGCTGGTATGCATGATGGTTGTATGCAGTGGTGGAGGTGGCCTGTTTTTAAGTGTGTGATAGTGCTTTCTTCTTAGGTGCATCGCCTAGCAGCTCTGATGGGGCAGGTTAGCCTGTGTCGGTGGCTGGCTGGGGCGATTGATTGTGCATTCTAGGACAGCTGAGTGAGGCAAGTGTAGCTCGTTTAATTATGGAGTTGGAAGCTGAACTCCAGCGCTGCTGTATGTAGGTCACTGGGTGGCCCAGTGCTGCGCAACACTGGGACTTTCCCCTTTTGGAGAGACTCTAGTAATGCTAAAGATGGGTTATGGTGGTCAGAAATATGCCTCCTTGCTTCGGAGAAGTACGTGATTCTGATGTATGGTAAGTCCTAAACCTTTTCTGTCGCAAAAGAACTTAAACTGAGTTTGATGTCTTTTAAAAACACAGCACAAACTCAGAAGCTATGCTTTTTCGACTTATTTTATATAGCTGTGTACAAATCTTTAACTAGCCAGAGTGTTGCTAATGCTAGATGGAAATCAGATTGGGAATTCTGGGGTTTGCGAATCCCTAGGATACACGAAGAACTTGAAAATTAGCCTTACTGTCAGGTGGAATTAAAGAGCTGAGTAGCTGCTTTCTGTGAGGATCTGAAAGAATCACGGTATCATTGACTGGGACGTGTTAAACCAGAAATGCTGGTTGCGGAGCTTCATTGTAAGATGGCATGCTTTCATCCTAGCTGTGCTTTTCAAATCTTTAATAGGTATCTGTGATGAAACATTTCACTAGTAATTACAGTAGCCTTTGAGCACTAAGTGCTTATCAAAGTGGCAAATGATCTGTAAGTTGCTGCTTTTCTAAAAATACAATTATCAATTATAAAGGTTAAGCTTTCTGCAAGGCACAGGTACAGCAGAGGATGTTGTAGAATTGGGCCCAGGTGGTTTATTGTGGGGAAGCAACGGCAGGAGATGTGTCCCAATGTTATCTCCCTATTACAAATCCAGAAGTCCTGCTGCGAGTTGACTATGCCCGGAGTTTGAGGCACGAGGAGCAAAGCCAAATATTTAGACCTAGTAACTGAGGACTGTAATATTTTATTGATGTAGAGGCATTCATGTGGGCTTATAATAATCTTGACGGAAATTGTGGTCTGACCTTGGTTAAAGTTTGAGGTAACCACAACAGAGACTTACTTCATACAAGTATTTATGCTTCTCCTGTGCCAATATGCTTGAACTGTTACTCTATTTCAACAGCATACAGTCATATACTTGGAGCACAGTCCTTTCAGCCTGGGATAAGTTGAAGATTCGGGTTAATCAGTAACCATTGATATGAGGCATTAAGATGTTCCAGAGGGTTTTTTCCTGTATGTGCTAGTATCAAATTTATCTGGTGAAAGTAAAGTTTCGAGTCGTGTTTTCCAGGAAAATAATGGGTCCTGGGACCAGCGATGTGGCTACAGGTTGGTAGTGGTGTTGAAGGCTTGCATTATGGGTTAGCAGGTCTGGCGTGCTCTGCCGCTTCATATGCATTCACCACTGCTACACCCAAAGGAAAGAAAAAAAAAAAAAAAAAAAAAAGAGAGAAACTTCTGTAAACTTCAAGTCAGAGAAGCAAGAGAAGCTATTTTTGCCTTAAAACTATTTAGGAGAACTTGTCAAGGGAAATGTTCCTTGTTTAAACTTTTTTCTTTTCTGCTTGAAGTCTTCATGATTCTTTCATGACAGGAGGAACTGTTGCTGCTCTGGAGAACAAGGATGGCTCTGGGGCAGTGGGGTTTTAAAACAGCAGTTTGTTTTTCAGTGTTTCTCACTTGGTGCTTTTGTTTTGCGAGAACTTTGTTTGAATAACCCCTCTTTAGGATATATTAAGCAGATTTGTGAATCAAAATTGTAGACTATCAAAAGGAGTATCATTATAATATGATAAACTGCTCTTTTGTGGTGTTTTTTTTTTTCCCAACTGAGGTTTTAGAGGAGTTAGTTTCAAACTCTTATCTCAAATTCTCTGCACTTTATAGCCATGGGAAGTAGAGGGAAGCTGAGGAGTGATCTCTCTTGGAGGCCTCCAGTCTTTTCTTGCAAAGCTTCACTTGAGCTAATTCTTGTTAGTTCTGTGTCATCTCTTGCTTGTTACCCTGGTACGGTCACCACTCTTACGCCGCTGGCATTTCCAGCACCAGCCCAAGTAAACTTTCAGTGCACTCTTACGGGTGAGCAGGCAAAGCTTTGGAGCATGTGAAATGTGGGCAGTATGATGCAAATGCATTGAAACTGGTGCCACATCATTCCCCATCTTGTAGCTGAAGGTTTTGGTGATGTGCTGGTATAAGCATATGCTTTTTCAACACTGGAGAGTCCCGTTCTTTGGACTAGAAGTCTTCTAGGACTCTTCTTCTAGCTGTTCCAGTTACTCAGTCAGTGTTGGCTAGACATTGTTATGGAAATAAAATCTAGCAGATAAATGGGTGGCAATTGGGGTTAAGCATTGTCTAAGAGGGTTTTTTATTATTATTTATTGGGTAGGTCTTGTTTCAAGCAAGATGAAGGCCAGCTGCACTGATACAGCCAGATGCTTAAGAACTGAACTGGTATTAAGGTCACTGGCTGAATTAGAGAATGAGATGGATTAATGTTTGCACAGTATTGAAGTGTATGCCAGATGCTAGCAGTCATCGTCTTTGTTTTTCTGTTAAAATTGTGGAGAAATGTAGAATTTTCATGTTGGTCTATATTGACTGGACTGCTAAATGTCTAATGGCGGTAATGGGTAACTTTCTTGGGACAGATCACTGAATACTTCTCTAAAAGCGTTGTGCAGGCATTCATCTCTGTTCCCTCACAAACCAAGCTCTGTAAATTAAATTTGCATACTACTTGTTTTGCCAGAGATCTGCCTGTTGCTTGGTTTGCCACTGTAGGTAATGATGTTCCGTTGTTCTAATGAAGTTCATGTAGACGACCAGAACACAATTTGCACATGGAAAAGAAACATTTAAAACATCTTCTTGTAGCTTTCCTCCTAATTACTTGGCTTGAATTCGTAGGCTGCTCAGTGTGGCGAGAAGGATAAGGTTACTTTAGAATGGCTTCCTAACCCTAGGGAGCCTAGAGTTAATGGCATTTGGTGTTTCAGAAGTGGGGTCTGTATGTGTGGTAGCATGTGAGCTCTTTCTGGGACCAAAGGAAGCGTTTAAGTTGCTCATAGTTGCTGTACATAGAGGAGAACTTCAGGCTTTCTGCTTCAGCCATTAGCAATTCTTTACTGGATGTAGTGGTTATTTTGCCCTGGAAGATGGAATCCACTTGTACCAAATGCCGAACCCCTGTTCTGCAGTAGTTAAGCAGCCAGAACTTTTAATTGCTCCATTTGACAAAGTGTAATTTCAAAGCAGTGTGTCGCGTGCTAGGCAGGGTAATTGGATTCTTACATCACTACTGAAGAGCCGCGTTGGGTGTGTTTTGAATGAACAGTTTGGCTCTCGTCTGCAGAGCAGAGCTAATTTTGATACTACTGTGCCGATGACCACGCGCAGTTTAATACCAATTGCCGAAGTACAACTATCCAGTTACCAAATGTTTTTTGTAAGATGAGAGCTGAAATAGCATGTAACTAGGGTTTTCTCTGGCCTGGTTATAACCTTAGAAGTAGATATTTAGAAAGCGGAGAGCGAGTGTAAATGTCTTTCCAGATGCCTGCATATTCATTTTCACTTTGAGCTGTGTAGGGTTAAAAAAAAAAGTCATTAATGCAGACTATTAATGTGATAGTGTTGCTTTTGATAATTGGTGTTAGGATTTCCCCTAGGCAACTGCAGTAAACACACAGTGAAAGGCTGTTTCTGCCAAAAAATACAGAATGGGTTTTTTCATGTGTGAGGAAAAAGAAATGTCAGTATATTGAACTTGAGAAACTATCATCTATTTTGTTCATGAAAAGCATCCAACATAAAGCTATTATCTTGATGGAAGTTTAAAATGGGGCGTTTGATTTTGATGTTTCAGACTGGTACATAATGACAGTTTGACAAATACTTCTGCTTTATTGACAAAATAGTACCAAATGTTTTCTCACAACAAAACAGACGGCAAATACCATCAAGATAACAAGCATACAGTGCAGTGTAGCTTCCTATAATTTTTTTTTTTTACTAATCACAGAAGACATTAATAAACTCAAACGGTGGGCCTTGTTATTCATTGAGGTTTTGGGGGGGGGATAAGAAGGCAAGCGAGGCAGAGACCTGGCTTTCTGTGCTGCAGCTGTTGGTTTTCGGTAACAGCTGTAATGTGTTTGCAGCGGGCAGGGACCCAGGGCAACATCTTTGTCATGAGGGTTAGTGTCTGCGTTGATTAATAGTTCTGAAAATCTTGATCAGTCTAATTTGAAGGCATACTTGTGGCGTGGGTTCACTTCACGTTTAACTTCATGGCTAATACTTGTTTTGGTATGTTTTGGGTTACTTACTTTGGGGTTGCACAGGCGAAGGTGTAAAGGTCGCTTGTCTGAAGTTGTAAAACAGAGTGAATGTCTGTATTAAGACATTACACAAAGGTCTTTAAGGAACTCCCATAGGATCTGACCATAATGTCAGATACAGTAATGGTGATATATGAGTTAGGCACATCTGTATTTCCTGCGTGTAGATATTCCACTTGGGTGGTATACAAAGTTATATCTAATTGATAAGGAAGAAGTTCTTTTTAAGTTACCTGAGACCCATTATTTATAACTTTTCACTGGCTTATAGATAGAACCATTCAATATAAAAATTCGGCCATCTCGGTTCTAGTTACACGAAACAACTTTTATTTTTAGATGAATTGATGATGTGTCTCAACTGCTGTGTCTTAACTGGTGAAGTTAGTTTCAGCCTTGGAGGGACTTATTAAGAAATAACATGGAAGTTTCTTGGAAAGATCCTAGTGTTACCAAAGGGTTCTTGTTCTTCACAGCGCCCAAAATGCAGTGCGGTTCGAATGCCCGTGAGCTACGCTTCCATTTTGTGAGTGAGGCCCCACAGCAGATCTTCCCTTCTCAGAAGCGTTAGATGCTGATGTTTTGCAACTTAGGTATGAAGGGGAGCTCAAATACTGTGCTGACTGCTGCCAGCTCCTGGCACTTCCAAGTTTTTTGTAATACCTCTTTATTTGTTTGCATGTATTTGTCAGTTGGCTTGTCTGGTTGGTTTGATAGGGAATCTGGATTCCTAAAAATACAGTTTTACTTGTGTTGGACTTAGTGTGTATACACATATACATGTGTGGCTCTTGAGAAGAGGATTCTGTAATGCTGGTGTGATTTTTTTTTTTTTTGCCTTCTCATGCAAACAGTCGCTTACTGGCAGTGCTTATTAAACATAAGGGAAAATTATTTTAAAAGTGGGTGCTGAGCCACTTCATGCAGTTGAATTTGTGATTGTAAGGACATCTAATGCATGCATCTATCGAGATGCACTCAGTCCTTAGTTTCTCTGCTGCTTTCCATGGGTGCGTACGTTATTTGGGTCTTAAGAGCATGATGTTTCATCTTTGTCTTGATGTGAAATTAATGAGTTACTGCTTACTCTCACTGTTAGGTGGCACTTCTTTGGTTTTGATTGAACCCTGAAAAATCAGTGGCACTTAGCACTGCTAGTGTTGCTATTGCAGAGATAACGCTCTCCCCGTAGCTCCCAAAAACCAAAGCCGCCTTTGGGCTGCATGTCAGAATGACATCTTGCCTGAAACATCTCCTCCTTTTCCAGGGCTGTTACGGCATTTGTATCGGGGGTAGACTGCCTGGGAAACTGGCATGTTGACCTAACTGTTCCTTATGAAACATCCTAATTCAGAAGCTCTTCTGTTCAGAGATACAGAAATATTTATGTTGGCAAGGCAACAGCTTTTCTGTCTCAAATCTCTGTGTCCTGCAGGGGGAAAAAAATCGTATTTTGTGCTCATGGAAGATACAAGGTTTAAGTCTTCTGTAGTTTTAATTATTAAAGCTGTTAAAATTGAACGTGTGTTGCACTTCACAACTTTCAGGGTATTGTGCTCAGAACCTGGACAGAAAATGAATTTTTTTTTTTTTTTCCTAACCTGACTTGAGTTGAAATCGCCTGTTCTGCCACATTTTTGGCAGCAGATCATTGGTTTACTTGCTCAGGCTGCTCTTCCTCGCAGTGCAGTATGGCAGATCTGACAGTATGGCTGGCACTGCTATCCCTTTCGCTGTGTATATCCTCTTGTCCCCTCCTCTTTGGCTGTCCTGTATCTCCGCTAAAGTATACTTTGTTCTGATTGCCGTCTTAATGTTTATTTCTTCCTTTGCTTCTAGTTCCCTTTCTGGTCCTTCCTCTAGAGATTGTTGTTGCCAATCCCCCCAAACTTGTGAAGCCCCGGGTGTTCTCTCGATAGAAAATAAATACAAGTAACTTTTTCCAGCCAATGTGGGATTTTGCTGCACCAACTGCCATCTTCGTTTCTCATTCCTTGAATATGAAGATAGTGTTTTTTCACTAGCTAACCTATATTACAAAGTATTACCTAGTGACAGCACTCAGGTGAGAGAAAAATCCATCTGTCTGGCTGTAACAGTTTTCCTGTGTAAGGACAGCAGGTTATTCTGCCTGTTTCTGGAGTTGGCTTGAGACTTTTGTGACTCCAGGTGCTGGACAATGAAAGTCTCTGTATAAATGCTTTCCCTGTTGAAAGAGTTATTCAACTTTAACCTTTTTATTAGAGTCAGTCAGATGCTAAACTCAGCAACTAACTTGATTTTCAAACAGGCATGATTTCCGTGTTGTTGGGGAACCCGCTAGGTGTGTGTAATACGCTTCAGAACACATGGCAAGCATGTGTTGTCGTGCCACATAGAGTGAGCAGAAGTACGAGTGTGTCTTCATCCATAGGTAAACCTTCCTTGAACTATTCCTACAGCTTTGCTGTTTTGATTTCCCATCTTTAAGAAGTTGTACAGGTGGGCTGTCGGTTTTGCAACCACAGGCAACTTGTGTATGTTCTTAAAACTGAACCTCAGCTGTTGAATGTCTGCTGCTGCGTTGCAAATATAGGGGATTGTTCTTACTGGGGAAAGCTTTTGCTGAAGAGAAGGGCAGGCGTTATTTTATTTAGGAGGAGCTCATGAGGTATTTAAAATACTGGGTCAAATTCTGTCTGCCTACTTCTGACCTCCCAGTTAAAAGTGTAGCTAGAAATGTGTTCAGGTTGCCCAGCTCCACTGCAGTTGCTGGGAGAAATGCAACTGCTCTGCTGCTGCTGTTTTTGGGTTCCTGTTTTTTTGGGTTTTTTTTCTTTCCCCCCATGTGATAGGTAGCCAGGCTAATGCCTCTGCACCTTTGAGGGTGGCTTTGTGCTGCAGGCCAACTGCTGATGGTTGCTTGTCACTTCCTCAAGTGAGGAATGAGCTTGGTGCAGTGGTGTTACGTACTTGCAACTATGCTTAAGGAACTATGAGTTTGATTCATGATTTGACACCCAATAGTCCTGTTTTTCTGCTGAGGTAACTCAGTCAAGTATGTTTTCAAGTGAGATTTTTTTTTTTCCTCCCCAGATCATTTCATGTGGTTGCTTCAGAGAAATGACATCCATGAAATAATAATTATTTTTTTTAAATTATAAAGGGTGTTTAGTTCAATGTCTTCAGTATGCCTTGCATGTTGACTTGCCAGTTTCCTAGTACCAAAAATGTCCTTGCTTGTTAAATTTCTCAATGAAAAGTTTGCTTTAATAAGAGGCTAATTTCTGTGCTCAGGAGAACATGTTATTTTTTTATTTTTGTCCTGTTGGTGGTGAAGTTCCTCCGATTTACAGCACTGTATTGCTCCAGCTTGTGATATTCAAGAGTTAACGCGAGTGGAACTGCACTGAGAAATTTTAATTCCCATGTAGAGCTGTGCGTGGCAGGATTGTTTGCCAAGTGTCAAAGGAAGAAGATAACGCTAAAGGACTTTTTGTCATTTGTGGGTGGTTTTTTCCAGAAAAAAACCCCAACATTTTGAAAGCAATGCTTAAGAGTACATGGGAGTGAATGGCCTCTTTCAGCTTGTGTTTACCGTGTTGTTGCAGAGAGTGCAGTCTCTGTTGAGGTGTAACTGTGCCAGGCTGCTGTCAAAAGTGGCCTTGGCTATTCGCACCCCTCTTCCAGAAACCAAACCAATAACATCTCATCGCCCCGGGTGCTGGTGAGAAAGCAGAAGCTTGGGGCACGTGAGACGTGGTTAGTTTTCTGTGCTCTTCACGAGGTCTATATTAATGCAAGAAAACTGTGTGACGCAGGACCTGTGTTTCAACAAGGGTAGCGCTGGCTTTTCTCAGTGCTTGACCCTGGGGGCTTGTTGTTGATGGCAGGCACAGCTTTGCGGTAGTCAATCTTGCTGTTGGCCTGTAGTTCTCAAGGTATGGGCATTAGTTAAATGCCATAGAATGAGAGTGGAAAACAGATCCTGTAATGAAAAAAGGGGGTTCACTTTTAATCTTTTAAAAATATCTAAGAATTTCTTAGCCATAAATTATGCTTAGATATTTTTAAGTTAGATGAAAAGTCAGTGCTTAGTGCAGATGATGGTATTTGAGATTATAATGTTGTTGTGAATGAGAGTGAAGGTAATAGAGATGAACTTCAGGCTCGAGGTTAGGTGGGGATGGGCCCTCTGGGGAGGGGACATGAACCTCTGTGAAGAAATTCTTGATTTTCAGTTTAGATATCTGCAAAGCTTCCTGGGTGACTCGGGGTAGAGTTGTTACGAAGTTGTTTGAGAACAATCGGCTGTGAAAAAGAGTAGCTTGAGATCAGATAAGTGAGATCTGCATTTGGCACCTTGACTGTGTGTAAAGATATGTAAGTAGGCTTGGTTATTGCTGTACATATGTACCATAGGCATGGAAATGCTGTATGTTTAGCTGCATTGAAAACTTGGTCATGGGAATCCTTCCCTTTTCTTGCCCCTACTTATCTCCTGGCCTTGTGAACATAATGGGTGGGGAGTGCAAAAGCAAAATCGTAGCTGGTTTGCTTTATCTTCAGACTTAAGTGTTCCTGAGTTTACTACCACCTTTTAAGATTACCACCTGCTCTACCTCTCCAGTCAGGCACCTTGGACTTGGGGAAGCTCTGCAGCGGCAGAGACTTACTGATTTCTGACTTCTGTGTGCGAGTGAATTACCTGCTAATGCAGTTGACCTCCAGCCCTTTGAACTGACTCTATTTTTAAGCTGAAGCAGGGTGGAGACTTGATGATAAGTAGAGGCTGGTCACAGGTCACTGCAGTCATCTTAAGACGACTTGTTCCTCTAACTGCCATCTTCTTCCAGTGAACAGAACTATATAATGGAAGAACTTTTTCTGATAAGCATTTTGAGAGAACCTCAAATCCAAAATCTCAAAAAATTAAAAAAAAAAAAACCAAACAAACAAACTTGCTGTTGTTGAATCCAAATGTTTTTCAGTTCAGTCGTGCCTGTAAGATGAGAGTAGATTTGCTGCTTTTGTATGATGATGCTGTAAGGCTGTAGAGTTTCTAGTTTCACAAGCAGCATTGTTCAAATTAACTGGTTTGGATGTCAGAGGTCCTGGACAGACATGCTGTTTTCTGTTGGAAGGTGGTTGTGCTGTGTTGCTTTGCCCTCAGTGCTGTGTATGTCTGCCATGATTGCTAAGTTAGGCTTTAGTGGTGAAGTCTTGGCGCTGAATTTTGACCCTCTCTTAAATTGTTGGCAAATACCAAGTGAAGGAGTGGATGCCAGAGCCCGGCAGGCGAGGTGTGCGGCGACCACAGCGTGTTACGGGTCCGGCAGGCTGGCTCTGCTGGGAGGGTGTCTGGAATTCCCACTCCCGGCGCCCGCCCTGTGCTCGATGGTCAGGAGCGGTGGGACCAGGGCAGAGGAGAGCCGGAGCCCTGCAGTGCCTTTGTAGCTGAAACAGTTTCTGAACAGGACTTTGAGGAGTTTAAGACTATAAGCCAGCCTAAACTAAACTAAAGAGGAGATCTTTTTATTAGTTCTCTAATAAAAGTACAGTACTAATGTAAGAACAACTTATAACCCAAAATGCCCGGCTCGTTCTTGCAGCTTACCAGCAGAAACAATTCATCATGCCTTTAAGGACAGTGAGGATTGAAATACAGGTCTGGTTTTGTCATTGAGCTGTAGGCGTGTCTTTCAGACATGGTCATCTTTCAAATAGAAGCTTCTTCACGTGCATAGATGCTTCAGTAGATGCTTTTTTTACTTGAAGCATTCATGATTGAGGTCTCCCTGGGCAGATGAGCAGGATGCCAGTACTGCTCATGCTGTTTTCCAGAATCTTCCACATAAACCTCAGCCAGAGTAGCACCAGTATTTCTATTACCTGCACTAGGTGCTTTGTTTAAGGAGGAGAAGCTTTCTGTTGGATGGATTTTACCAGAGCTGTCTATGGGCAGTTTTCCTCAGATGCATTTGAAACTGTTCCTGATTTGGGTGCAGTGAAATACCAATGCTTGATTTGGAGGGACCTTTTTGTCCCTTTCTAAATTCTGAATTGAGCCTGAAGGTCTGCAAGGAATCAGGAGCTGGTCATGATTTCTACCTGGAGACTGGAAAGCCTGTTAGTTCTTTTCGTTAGCCCTTTCCTTCTGCTCCCTTGCTACAGAAATTCATTCCTAGCCCAATTCCTGAACTCGGCTGTTCAGCTCTGTCGGTGGCAAGAAGAAGGGAATACTTCTGCTGAGCCAGGTGATGCAACTGCCTGCCTTCCAAAATCTGTGTGTCTGCTTCACACAACCACTGGAACATCTGCAGAGCGAATAGGATTGTTACTCACTGTCCTGAGGGCTCCACGTGGTACACGGGAGCATCTGGGAAGTAAGACTCTTCTGGAATTAGTTTGGTAGGGGAAGCAGAAACCTGCATTTAGAGTAAGAGACTCCAGAACCAAGTGGGATTTAGTTGCTGTGTTAATTACAGGTTTGCTCTAGGTAACTGTGAAGTTACCTAGATACTATGTTTAGTAAATGATATAAACATATGATACAAACATACTATAAGATACTATATTTAACTCCCTCCTATGATTATATGTCTTTTTCTATCGAAATGGAGGTTCAGTTGTGCTTGCGGGTGATGTATTTCGAGTCATGTGTGCTAGTATTTAATGTAAGCGCACTATATTTTTCAAACTTGATTATTAAATCCCTGTAGGTCCTTAATGTGCATGTGGGCACATTGTGGGCTTTCACCTAGGAATCCTTTTACTTAGGTGACTTAGAAAAAAAATAAGCACACTGAAGGAAATTGTTCTTAGTCGCTCCTGGAGGTTACTTCGGCAGAAGCCTAGGCAGCGTGCATCGAGGCTTTCTGTGTAACCCCCTGTCCCTTCTTTCCTGTAAGAAGAAGTGTTGGGACGAGGCTCCTCTTCTTTATGCTTATTGACTGCGTTCCTGTCACAGCTTGCCTTAACCTCTACCCTCGCAAAGTATGTAAGGAATTGACTGATAACAAATCTCTTTCCATCCCCAAATAAAGAAGAAATCGAGTGTCATCCGAGCATGTGTGCTAGTTTGTATTTTTAGGGCCCCCAGGTCAAGACATCAACTGTAGTCAATCTAATGTTGCCTGTATACGGTGTGGATAAAGTATGAAGGAGACACAATACCTATTTTGTGTGAAAGTACTGTTGATTAAAACAGTTTGACGTCAGGGGCTTGACAGCACTTGGTAGTGTGTGATGGAGCTGGGTACTACATACTACTGACTAACAAAAATGCCTTGTATAATCCTGCTTCCAGAAGGCTTCAAAAGAGTCTTCCTCTGGTTCTCGTTTTCTTCCAAGTCAGTATCCGGTCCCAAAATACTCGGCTGCTTGCGTGGTTGTGCTACCGGTGTGTCGCAGGTGGTTTCTGCCCTGCTGTAGGGCTGCCTCTTACTCCGTATGGGCTTTTGCAGCCCTGTCTGCTCTCATGTCTGTGTACTGTCTCCTTCGCCAGCCCACTCACATGGCTGCCGCTGATGCACTTGGGGGAAAAAAAGAGGAATTGAACTGTTCCTTCGCTCAGTCTGCAACAGAGCGCCGCAAAACCCAGCAAAACTCGATTGAGTTTTGCAAAATTGTTCGGTACATAAAATTCCCACTTTCGCTGTTTTTGCGTAGCGCACGCACTCGATTACAGCACGATTACATGGTTGAAACTCGGAGTAGAAGCTTATTTCTTTCTGGACGCGATTTGAGTTCCTTTCTTGCAGAATAATCCTAGGAATGTGTCGCTGCAGTCATCACAAACACTGCTGGCCTTTTCTGTTTACATGTGCTGTCCCTTGTCCTCCACAGTTGCACCAGCATGACAAAAGCTCTGGCAACACCATCAGTCATCGGGGGAGGATGCTGGAAGTGTTTCTTGCAGAACTATGCAATAGAAACTGAACAGAAATCACAGCAAAACTGTAAAATAGATGTATTTTTTTTTTCATGTTAAGGTTAGTAAAAATGGAATTCTGTATATTCTTTCAGTCATTCGTAGGACTACTGCTAATAAATACTTGACTGACAAGCCATGAGTCTTGGAAGGGAGCTCAAGGAGCTTCATCTAACTTCCACAAAGGGCTTCCCTGGTATACCAAGGCTACGCTTGAGCTCAGGCTGCTAGAATTGAGCTGAACTGTCAGCTCTTGTATTCTTTTCTGCCAATCTGAGGAGTGTGTTTTTTTTTAAATTCCCTGTTTCCATGGTGTAGCATTTTTTATGTCAAAAATAACTGATTTACGTAAGATAAACTTGTACACTAATTTTTCTATTTTATATATATATATAGTAAAAAAAAATAAAAGTCTGGTCACAGTGTCTTTATTTCAGCCACGTTCCTCTGCATATTTAATCATCTTGTGGTTTTGTCTAGGCTAGTGAGCACTGTGAAATGATGTTGGAGTCGGTGCACTCTGTTTCTCTCCATTTCTGTGCGCTCTTTCTGGGCTTGGGAGGCAGGGAAGTTTTGGATTACAAAAGCACTTGTGTTAAACTCCAGATCATGAAATCACTTATACTTGGTTTTACCACCATCACTTCTTTGTCATGTTTGCTTAGTTAGAATATGCACCCAACAGGACAAACGTAGGAAAATATGATTGTGGAACCAGTAAAATTAGCTGAAGATTCATGGGTGTTGAAATAAGCCATCTTTTAGTACTCTCATGGTTTTCTCATTTTGATTTCTTGTTTTTTCCAGCAGATGACTTGAGCTTAAAACCCTGAGCCTTAAGGTTGTGAGGCTTTTTCCTTTGAGTTTTTTTGTTTTGTTTGAGGTTTTTAGGGTTTTTTTTTTTTAGGGTTTCTGTCAGAGTTGTTGGAAACACTTTTATGGGGTATCTCTGGGACACTGTAACTAGCATGTGAAATGAAGAGAATTCATGTAAATGCAGTTTGAATTACAGCATAGCTTCTGAAGCCTTTGAGCTTCTGGTCACTTGAATCTTGAGGATGTGTGCCATTTAGTTTCTAGCTCAAAATCTGCTATAGAAATTAAGAAGGCTGTTTAACTTCATATGAAGTCAGAGATCATTTCAGTATAGGATATTCTTTGAGAATTGCGGCGGATGCATGGTAATTCTGCTGAACTCTGGTTTCTGAACTTTCAGGAGGTTGGTAGCCCTGTTGAGGTCTTCTCATTGACATCTCAGGCATCGGACTGGAGTTGTACACATGTGTTCAGCATGTTCTAGTCCTGCTATTAGGACAGCATATGTGAAAAATGAAACACAAAGTTCAAGTTTTTGGTAGACTCTTGTGCTGTTTGTAGCTTTTGTCCCTCTGGGCATGTTATAAATCATTCCTGGAAATAATTTGGAAATTACTGAAAAGAACTTCAACAACCTTTGAATCGCTGCAAGGAGAAAACATCCTGTGCTGAAGGAGCCTTGGAAGAATGGCATCATATTTCTCCTTTATGGTTGATTTTATGTTTAGGGGGAGGTGGGGGATTTTTGTGGTTTGGAGTGGCTCAGCTTAGGTTTAGGTACTGCTCTTTTGATAAAGAGTCTGCTTTAACATAGCTCGAGGGGCTCAGTCTCCCTATGATTTTTGGCATGGGTATTCAGACTTTTCTTACTGCAGTGTTATGGCATGTTTAACATGAATGTTTGTCCATAATGCCAGTAGACGTCTTGTTCATATTTTGGAATAGATGACCAACTTTCTGAGGATCGAATTGGCAAATGCTTTCATGGCAACCTCAAAATACTTAGTGCTTACTGTATGTTTGGATTGTGTAACAGGCCAAGAGACTAGCTTTCAGATACTACGTCTGCATCAAAGCATTGGAAACTTAAATTGCTTATTCTTTCACTTACGTGGAAAATCTTGCAATGCCTAATCTGATTACTCTTTGACATTTTATTCCCCAAATTGGAATTGGGTGATGTCAGCTTTCCATTTTTTAGAATGTGATTTCCAACAGTTCCTTTTGAAATTCAGCATAATTCCTTTTTTTGGTAAAAATTATCACTAAGCATTGTAGTGACTTTTCCACTTAATATGAAAGATAAAGTGCATGACCCAGCAGACAGACTGTTTAGCTATCTGAAGGCACCTTTCCACTTTCAGAAGCCTGCTTTTTCTCTATGTGAAAATGCCCCCTCCTTTAGTTGTATTAACTGCTCTTGGGTTGTAGCTGTCAGGGCCCCTGTCATCTTGGAGGTCAGTTTTCCTCGTAGCATCCTTTGGGGTGCATAGGAGGATAGTAATCCGGTTGGGTGAGCAACAGTACTGGTTGTCTTACATTGTTTTGTTGTTTTTTTCTCACTGTATTTTGTGATAACTTCCACTCCTATTTCTCTTACCTTCGTGAGTAGTGAGACTTCTACAATATTTTAGACTGTGAGGAGACAGCTAAATGAACTTTGAAGGTGTTGTCTGTGTGCGCTAGAAGTGGTGGTACTTTTCCTTCTTCCCTTGGCAACAGCTTTTAGATCAAATACAAGCTAGTGTGGGTGTGTGTCTGTAACAAGAAAATAAAAATTAGAATTTCAGTTTGCCTCCAACAAGAAAAAAAATTAGGACTTCAGCTCACCTTCCTCAGTGCTGCAGGATTTGGGCTCATGGGCAGCAGGTGATGATGAAATCTGAGAGATAATAGGCAAGTAGTGGCTTTGTGTTCACAAATACCTACTAACTGCTAACATGCTCAGATAAGTCTCTTAGTGAAGGGTTGTTGCAAGGAAGTACGTGTTGCTGCTGGTGTGAATACTTGGGAAGGATGGAAGGACAGGCTTGGTGGCACAGGGTATCTACGTAGGTGGTAAAGTTTGGGATTACTGGAAGAGCAGATAAAAACCTTGTGAACAGGCAAGTTAATAGATACTTTAATGTGCAACAGTACTTACAGAGTGATCAGAGGTTTTCCGTTCTCCAGGTGTTAGACATGATCTTGAGTAGATGTTGAATTCAGAGGCACAATTTTCAGCCTAAAATCGATACTGGGTTTCTTATTCCTTGCGTTTATCTCAGACTTTTCCTTCAGAGAGACCTGTCTGCACGGAGATTTCTTTGTTCAGAAATTCTGCGAGACCCCTCTGTGACTGCTGTTTTTTCTTTAATAAGGTAAAAAATGTAACTATTTGAATTATTTGGAAGTGGATTGAGTGAATCAATTCGGTAGGTGCTACTGATTGGCATGAATACCTGTATGTTGGGATGATCATAAAATCATGTTGTGAGACATGCCCCCAAGACCACCCTCCTGTTTGTCAGCTGGACAGGACTGAGTTTGCTGTTCTAGTTATCTGTTTTCCAAAAGAACTCTCATGTGAAAGACAGCCTGTGTGGTGTGTGTGGTTTTTTGTGGGTTTTTGTAGGTTATACTGATTTCTGCTGCAGTGCTGACTGTGCATTGTTAATCTAAGTCTTTGCTAGATAATTGTGTTCTTTCTGGTTGTGTATTACCATGCCTAAAGCCATTTAATAGGTAACATAGTTTATGAGTTATTTTTTGCCAATGTAGCTTCGGCATAATTTCCAATGATGATAATTGCTTTAGACTCTTACAGATGGCAAACATGCCTGATTGTATATATACACCTTGCTTAGCTATGTAGAAACTGGGATGCAAACAATTTCTGGTATGTATACATGGTATATGGGATAGAACAGGGCATGCTGAACAGGTATGTCAACTGTAATGATGAGCAGGGTTAATTAAAATTACCTTAAGAGAAGCATCTGGCTGGCATGGAGGCAGCATTTACGGGGCCTGGAGGCATTGGCCGCAGGCTGTCTCTGAGGCAGCAGTGATGCGAGGGCTTGACGGAGGAGGACGATTTGACCCCAGCGGAAGGGAATGCTTCACATCTGTAAAGGTCCAGTTCTACAAAAACAGTAGGCTTGTGTTCAGCATTTAATTTTGTAATACAGCCTAGCAACATGATCCTGCATAAAATTGCGATGTGCCTTTTCACCTGTTTTTAACCTTACGTAGATCCTGGTCTGCCACCAGAGGAAAGGGCAGCATGATTTCATGTTCCTATTCCATTAGGTTTCTTGGTAGCCTGTAGCCTCGGTGAACTGGCCAGTCCCAAATGACATGTAAATATTATGCACTTGCAGTGGAGGCTGGCACCAAGGCGGATAAGGTGAGCAAATTGTCATGAGATATTCATCTTACTGTCTGAGGAAACTAGAGGAACAAGAGGAAAATGAGGTAGACAATGTGGATTTAGCTGCAAACTGTATTCTTTCTTCATTTTTACTGTGCATTTTGCCGACTGGAAGAACTGTGTTTTAGCGTAAATAAGTACATGCTCCTAGAGCTGTTCATTCTGATTTAATTTTATAGCGGCTATTCTGCTGATGTATCTTGTCAAATGGTTAATGTTAACTGTGGTCTCCCTTTTTCCATGAGTTGGCAGCAATTTGCATAACATAGTGGAAAGCCACCTTTTAAAGGCTGATTATTAGTTCTGTGAGTCAGCAGAGGCATGAGTAATGGGTGGTTCTCAGCCCATAAGGAAATGCTTTTGCATGTGATAAAGGTGAAGTGTTAATTGGAGCCAGCTGATACATACTGCATTACCTCTGCCTTATATTACATGGTCTGGAGACTTGTCTTTCAGATGTTGTGAATCACCCACACCACCTATTATAACATGAGTTGGGTTTTCTTGGCTGGCTCTCCTTGGCATTTAGGATATAAAATGTTTTATTTATCCATAAACGTGGAAGAGTGTTACAAATGTGTGGAATGGAAAGATTTCACTACTGGGAATATCTGATTTTTAGACTTATAACCAGAGACAAAGGCCTGTCCCATTATTCTCCTGCATGAATGGATAATAAGCATATCAGCTTAACTTAACGACTTCTGTATTAAACAAGGTTTGGATTTCCCTAAACAGAATATACCGAGCAGGAGACACATCACTTTTCCAGCTCTGTTCTCCGTGACGTACAACTTGATGCTGTTTTACTAATCTTGGGGTTAGGCGACTTGAGCTCTTGAGAAAGAAGTCTGGCGTGTGGCTGGAATAACCTTACAAGCATCATTTAGGGCTGAGTTTCGAGCCTAAACTTTTTGCCTTCCTAGAATAGCTGGTCTGTGGGACTGCAGTGGCAGTACCCCACGCTGATGGCCGCTTCAGTGCACTGGCGAAGGCAGTTGTTGCTCTCGCGAGTAATTTGTGCACGAGATGTCAAATTTGGCTGGTTTGTTTGTGGCTTTTTTCCCCCTTTATTATTGAATTACTAGAAGTTTTAGAAGTACAGCTTTTTTTCCCCCCACAGTCTGCCTTCCGTGTCTCTTGGATCAGTTGGGAGTTTTGTCTTTAGTCTGGTGGTAGAAGAGTGTTTTATAAAGCAACCTTGGCCTGGTTCCTCGAAGTCCCGTCGCTTGGTGGCAATGCCTTCGAGCCTTTCGCAGGGTGTTGGGTCGCGTTAACACTGCGACAGTTTACTCTCACCAAGGAGGCGAAATTTTCATACGCCGTACCGTTAGGAACACACTTTGGGTTAACTTGGAAATAACTTGGTTTTGCTTTGCTTTCAAAACCCTTCTCTTCCCCCCGTGCCTTTCACTGTTGTGGTCAGGCTTTTGTTATCTTATAAATACTGTCGTTAATTGTCAATGTAACCTGCAGGATGGTAAAAACCCCCTCACTTCTATGAATTAAGCGGAAAAGTCCACAATGGCAGTTAAAAACGAGTGGCTTTAACACCGTGTCAGACGGCTTAAAAAGTAACAACTGGAGTTGAATTCTGTTAGGATATTTCAGGTATAAATGGTAAGAAAAACTACTGCTCTTGCAGTATGCTGTGCGGTAAATGATCTGTTCTGCACAGGTATTGTGGGAAGTTGGAGTTACTGCAGCTGCGTCCTGCTGCGTGGCAGGCGCTGCAGCGCGCGCTCGTCGTCGGCGCGCGAGATCTCCAGCTGAAAAATTATATAGGCAGAAAACATTTTTTATGTTATCAGTAATAGCCAGTGGTTATTAGCTTGTTAGGTTTCTTTCGCACAGGGTGCCCGTGGCCGACCCGGCGTGGCAAGGCACTGTGGTTGAAAACAACTGCGAACGCTTCCTGGCTGCTGTACAGGGAATGAAAACCTCGGTGCTGGAGAAGCAATTCCTGTGTTGGTGAGATTTAGTTCATGCGAATGTCCTGTGGCATTTCAAATAAAGTTATGTGAAAAACCCTCTTCCTAGATAGAGCTTTTAATAATGCTGCATGGGTAGTCGGGCTCTGGCTTGCTCGCGCAGCCTCGGTAAAAATGTTGGCAGGACTGAGTGCTAAAAATATATTCTTAACCCCCCAGCAGTGGTTTAGGTCAGCCTTCCTGAAGGAACGAATCCCTTTAATTTGTATGACCGTGACGTTTATTTTGGGGTTTGTTTTGTTTTCAATTTGGCATGTGAACTCTTATGCACTGTAGCTTAAAAAAAAAAAAAAAAATCCTGCAGCTGTGACGGGGCCTGGTACAGCTGTTGGCAGCAGCTGCAGCGTGCACTGTGCTGGTCCTGGTGCCTGCCTTTGCTTGGGAAAAAATAAATCTGTTTCAATGGGGAGGAAGAGACAAAATTTGTTTTGATCCGCACCAGTAGCTGACTTGATGTGCTAACCACGTGTTGTCTCTGTATATGCAGCTCGAGTTCCCCTTTTTTCACGCAAATGCAGCTTTTGGTAGCACCGTGGAAGGTTAAGCAGAAATTGTCAAATTTGTTTTAGCTGCAAAAAATCAGCACAGGTAGATCAGGTAAATATGCCGAACGCCGCCTCATCGTTGCTTTCCCTGAGAATAAGATTGTCCAAGTATTTGAGGTCTGGCTGGCTGGTGTGCGTCGTCCTTTGGTTTGCCCCCTCCTGGTACCATGCTCCTGTCTAACAGAGGGTGATGCGGAGAGGCCAGAGGATTTTCATAGCACGGTTGTGTTTTGCAGAATCAGAGGGGAAGTCCCCAAATGGAAGAAAAAAAAATGGAGAAATTGCCGGTTTTGCACCCTGAAGATGAAGCTTGTGCTGTGTCTGGTTGGAGCGGCAGCGTGTGAGGTAGCACTGCGGCCAGCACAAGGCTCCGACAGAACAGCCTTACGCAGGGGGTAGAGCTGGTCCCTCTGGTTTCCAGGATGCTGGAAGCATGCATTTAGCATAGCGTGTCCTGCTGGTGCTTTTTGGGTGGTTGTGTTGAGATACGTAGACTGTAGCTGTTGGCTTTTGTTTTTTTCATTGTACTGCTTCCAAATGGCTGAATTTCATTACAGGTTCAAGGCTGCACTTGATTGTGCTAATTATTTTTTTAAGAGTGCGTGCTAGTGTTGTTGCTAGAGTAGAGGCTGACACCCTTCATGTCAGCTTTGAAGTATGTTTTAGATCTTTATGTGTTTTTAACTCAGTTTTTTTCCACACATAAATGTTTCTCGTAACGAATTTCAGTCGTTAATGCGGTTGAGTTTACCTTAGGAAGCGGTACAAAGGTGAAAAAGAATAAAAGCTGTGATGGGATAACTGGCCTGCAGCTTTCTTTTCTCAGCTCGTGAAAAGGCAATAGGAGGTTATGGCATTAATAAGGAACAGAGTATGAAGAGAGAATAATTTCTTCAGTGTTTGGAGGCCGGGGTTTAGCAAGGAGTCAGTTTACAACGTGGCTTGCTGGAGTGTGTTATAGGTCGAGCCAGAACCGCGTGAAGATACAGCAAGAGGACTTTTGCAAAAATGGGTTCTTTTTCCAAATTCCCCTTTTAATAGGGCTCACTTGCGTATTGTGAAGTAGTGGGTGTAAAAAGCATTATAACAGGTTTGTAAGGAAGGAGCCGCAGGTCTGAGGTGTAGCTCAGTTGTTTTCCGATTCCTGAAGTTCGCATGGGCTTCTTTAAAGATATAATTTCTAGTACAGTCCTTTGAGTTTAAAGTACGTGCCTGAGGTGACAGGAACCTGATGAAGCTCTGAAAACATACTTGAGTTTCTTGGCTTCATCCAGGAAACACAAATGAGAATAGAGCCAGAGGGTAAGATTTTTGGAAAGACTGGGAGTAGTTTTGTTCCGAGGTGAATGTTTTTAAAAAATGTAATGTTACCAGTTCTAGCAAAGCTAAAAATTCAGCTTTATAAACCTCCAGTGGAGAAGTATCAGTAAATTGATATTTGGTACAGCCTGGATTTTTTTTCCTCCCAATACAATGTCATGGTAGCATCAGAGGCATGTCTGGTTCTGCCTTGACTTAAGTCCCAGCGATTCAAGGTGTTGCAGTAATTCTTCATGTGGTGTGGGGAGCTGGGCTGTGAGCATGGCTTGTGTAATGGCGGTAATCGGTGTAGTAACAATAATGATGCTCTTCCCTCTCGCCTCGCAGGCTTGATGTCACGCATCAGACCTTTCAAACTTCGCAGTAACCCTTGAGGTTTGGAAAAAGTGGAATTTAACGTGAGCTTGCGTGTGTTCTGCAGCATCCTTTTTGGACGAGACTCTTGCTGCTGCTCCAGAGCGCTGAAGGAGTCAACGGTGAGGCAGCACAGGCTGCCTGGGAGGAGAAGGCAGAGGAGTGGTAGCGGATGATTGCAGATCTCGGGATCACGATGATTGATTTGCTTGCCTTCAGCTCCCTACAGACTTGCAGTTTTATCTGCGAGTGGAAGTTGAAAGAGGCTTTGTGTTAGTTAGTCACAGAGTCTAAAGTCCATCTGACAAATATTTTGACTTTCCAAAATAAATAACTCCTACTTGTATAGATTGGCTGTTTTCTGTAGTGCCTTGTAATAGCAGGTGCTTTTTAAATAGGAAGCTGGGGAAGGAAGCCGCGTTTCTAATGGAGTGTTTAGTCACATATTGCCTTTCTTGACTGATATATTGTACACAGTTCTAAGGCAAAAGATAAGGGAAGCCCTGAGTGCCTCCCTCTTTGCTTTCTCTCTGCTTCAGGACCCTGTCTCTTGCTCAGCTGTGCAGTGTGTTAAGAGACAGTTTTTTAGTGATGGTTCCATGGTGGTTTAACAGTCTCTTAGGCAAAAGGGTAACGAAATTGAGCTAAGTGGATGTTATCCTTATTACAGGAAAATAAAACCTAATCGGGCATCTGAAGAAGCACATGAGGTGAGTATCTGCCCTGCTTCTCTGGGCTGCTGAAGCTGAGTCTGGGAGTCCCCGTGCAGTCGCGGGGAGGGAGACGGGGGCCATGGGGAAAGCACCTCAGCACCCGCCTTCAGGAGAGGCCCGCTCCTTGCCCCGCGAGGTTAGGGAGACAGTCGGCCAAACAGACACAACCCGGGTGTTTCCAATACCTGCCCCAACCCCAATTTCCTGCTTTAGGTTCTCCATCTTGGCTATTAGGAAATAAACATTTCTATCTTAGCAGATCTATTTGCAATTGAAATAAAAAGGGGCCCCTTTTCACTGTTTCCTCGTTGCTATAACTAAGGCTTTCGCGCTGGTTCCAGCTCAGCATTAATTCCCTTTGAGAGCATGCCTTGGATTGCATTAACGCTTTTTTTGACGTTTGACAAAAGCCTTGTTTAAACAAGGGAGATGTGCATCAGGCGAATAAATATAAAAAACATCAGATTATTCCTGCTGTGCTGTTCTCTGGAGAACAGTGTCTCATTAGTATATTTTCCACTAATCATCTCCAAATCTTGCTTGGGTGATATCAAGTTAGGGAAAGTGGACTTAGTATTACATATGGTATAGTCAGGGAAAAAAAGGCTCTGTTTTGACAACCAGCATAGCAATCTTGGAGACATGACTCAAGTTCTAAAAAATGTTTTCAGAAATGTGTTGCATAAACAAGTCATAATTTCCCTTGTGGAGAGGGGAAATGTTTTTCTAGATGTACTTCTGTACAAACACGTCGGACCCATTTTCTGTAGCCGCAATTTAAAGAACTGAAAAAGTAAATCAATGGTGGTATGATGCCAGAGCACAGATTTTGGTTGACAAGCAAGGAAGTGGAGCCATAAGTCAGTTTTTAAGTGATTGAACTTTGATGCTGCATATTTTTGCATCTGCATGCTGTGACTGCACCAGATGGTACCAGGCAGCATTGATACACCGCAGAAGAATAAAGCATCTTCGATTGCACCGTCGCTCACTTTACAGTCTTGTCTAGCACCGCTTGCTTACAGGTTGCTTGG